>NC_142163.1:9572574-9710074 GCF_024610735.1 Ursus americanus | reverse complement strand
ATATTAGTTTCAGGTGTACAATATAGTGATTCAACACTTCCACCCATCAGCTAATGCTCATCACAAGTGTACTCCTTCATCCCCATCAAATATTTCACCCATCTTTCCACCTCCCACCCTGCTCTGGTAACCATTAGTTTGCTCTGTATGGGTAAGAGTCTGTTTCTGGGTTTGTCTCTCTCTTGTTCTATTGTTCATTTGTTTTGTTTCTTAAATTCCACATATGAGTGAAATCGTGGTATTTATTTTTCTCTGCCTGACTTATTTTACTTAGCATAATACACTTTAGCTAAATCCACATTGTTGTAAATGCCAAGATTTTTATTTTTTTCATGGCCGAGTAATACTCCACTGTACATACGTACCAAATCTTTTTTAATCCATTTATCAATCAGTGGATGTTTGGGCCCTTTCCATAACTTGCGTATTGTACATAATGCTGTCATAAACATTGGGGTGCATGTATTCCTTCAAATCACTATTTTTGTATAATTAGGGGAAATACCTAGTAGTGAAAATTTGACAAAATTTTGGGGAAATACCTAGCAGCAGTACTATTTTTAGCTTTTTGAGGAGCCTCTACACTGTTTTCCAGAATGACTGTGAGCAGTTTACATTCCCACCAACAATGAAGGGTGATTCACCTTTCTCTTCATCCTTGCCAACACCTGTTGTTTTTCCTGTGTTGGTAATTTTAGTCATTCTGACTGATATGAGGTGATATTTCATAGTACTTTTGATTTGCATTCCTCTGGTTATGAGTGACTTGATCATCTTTCCATGTGTCTGTTGGCCATTTGTATGTCTTCTTTGGGAAAATGCCTGTTCATGTCTTCTGCCCATATTTTAATAGGATTATTAGTATTTTGGGTGTTGAAGGTTTTTTGTTTGTTTGTTTTTGAGATTTTATTTATTTATTTGCCAGAGAAAGAGAAAGCAAGGGAGCAGGGGAAACAGCAGGCAGAGGGAAAAGTAGTTTCCTGCTGAGCAAGAAGCCCAATAGAGGACTCAATCCCAGGACACTGTGATCATGACCTGAGTTGAAGGCAGACACTGAACAGAGCTCTCCAGGCATCCCTGGGTGTTGAGTTTTATACTGGATACTAACCTTTTATCAGAAGTGTCATTTGATACTATTTTCTCCCATTCCATAGGCAGCCTTTTAATTCACTTGATGGTTTCCTTCGCTGTGCAAAAGCTTTTTATCTCGGTGAAGTCCCAAAATTTATATTCATATGTAAGTTGCTATGATGCATATCAAAGAAGTTATTGCCTGTGTTCTCTTCTAGGATGTTTATCGTTTTAGGACTTTCATCCATTTTGAATTTATTTTTGTGTATGATGTAAGAGAAGAGTCCAGTAAGAGAAGAGTCCAGTTTCATTCTTCTGTGTGTGGTTGTCCAATTTTCCCAGCACCATTTTTTTAAGAGATGGTCTTTTTTTGCATTAGATATTCTTTCCTCCATTCTCCAAGATTAATTGACCACATAATTGTGGGTTTATCTCTGGGTTTTCTATTCTGTTCCATTGATCTATATGTCCATTTTTGTGCCAGTAATAATAATATTATAACTGTTTGTACTTCTGTGTGTTGGTTGTTATTTCTCCACTATCATCTGCAATTTTATTTATTTGGGTCCTTTATTCTTTTTGTTAAGTCTGGCTAGGTGTTTATAAATGTTGTCAATATTTTTAAGAACCAGCTTCTGGTTTCATTGATCTATTCTATTGTTTTTTAGTTTCTGTATCATTCATTTCTGCTGCTATCTTTATTATTTCCCGTCTCATACTGACTTTAGGCCTCATTTATTGTTCTCTTTCCAGCTCCTTCAAGTGTAACGTTAGGTTATTTATTTAAAATTATTCTTGCTTCATGAGGGAGGTTGATGTTGCTATATACTTCCCTCTTAGGAATGCTTTTGGTGTATCCCAAGTTTTGGAACATTTTTTTCCAGTTTGGAGCAAATTGTTTGTTTCCATGTATTTTTTAATGTCTTCTTTGATTTCCTGGCTGACCCCATTCATTCTTTAGTAGCAGATTGCTTAACCTCTATGTATTTGACTTCTTTCCAGATTTTTTTCTTGTGGCTAACTTCTAGTTTCATAGTGTTCTAGTATGAAAATGCATGGTAGGATCTCAATCTTTTTATACTTGTTGAGGCTTGATTTGTGACTCAGTGTGTGATCTATTCTGAAGAATGTCCCTTGTGTACTTCTGCTGCTTTAGGATGAAGTGTTCTGAATATATCTATTAAGTCCATCTAGTCTAGTGTGTCAGTCAAGGCCATTGGTCCTTTGTTGATTTTCTGCTTAGGTGATCTGTCCATTGATGTTAAGTGGGGTGTTAAAAACCCCTACTATCATTTTTGTATTATTAAATGATTTCCTTTATATTTGCTATTAATTGATTTATATTTTGGGTGCTCCCAAGTTGGGAGCATAAATATTTATAATTGTTAGATCTTCCAGGTGGACGGACATCTTAATTATGATATAATGTCCTTCCTCATCTCTTGTTACAGTCCTAGGTTTGTTTGTTTGTTTGTTTATTAAAATCTTTTTGAAAAGATTTATCTATTTTAGAGAGAAAGAGGGAGAGAGAGAGAGTGTTCCAACTGGATGAGGGATGGAGGAAGATGGAGAGGGAGAGAAGCAGACTCTGTGCTGAATGGTGAGCTGAAGTCGAGTCAGTTGCCTACCGGACTAGCCCCCCCCCCCCCCCCCGCCCCACACACACCAGGCATCCCCAGTCTTTATTTTAAAATCTACTTTTTCTGGCACCTGGGTGGTACAGTTGGTGGAGTGTCTGAATCTTGGTTTTGGCTCAGGTTGTGATCTCAGAGTACTGGGATTGAGCCCCACATGGGGCTCCATACTTGGCATGCAGTCTCCTTGAGACTCTCTCTCTCTCTCTCTCCCCCCCCCCCCATGTCCCTCCTGCTTGTGCTATCCCTCGCTTTCTCTCTAAAATAAATAAAATCTTAATAAAATTAAATAAAATCTAGTTTGTTTGATAAAAGCACTGCTACTCCAGATTTCTTTTGATGTGTATTTGCATGATAAATATTTCTTCATCCCTCACTTTCAATATGCAGTTGTCTTTATGTTTAGCATGAGTTTCTTGTAGGCAGCATATAGATCGATCTTTTTTTTTTTCCAATCCTAATACCCAATGTCTTTATTGGAACATTAGTCCCTTTCCATTCAGAATGATTATTGATAGATATGTATTTTGTGACATTTTATTACTTGTTTTGTCATTGTTTTTTGGAGATTTTCACTGTTACTTTCTTGTCTTTGTCACCTTTGGTCTCTCCTGTCCACTCAAAGAGTCTTCTTTCATCTTTCTTCCAGGACTGGTTTAGTAGTCACAAACTCTGTTTTTGTTTGTCCTGGAAACTCTTTATCTCTCCTTCTATTCTGAATGACAGCCTTGCTGGATCAAGGATCCTTGGCTGGATACATTTCCCATTCACCAAGTTAAATCTATCATGCCAGTCTTTTCTGGCCTGCCAGGTTTCCATGGACAGATCTGCTGCCAGCCTTATGTGTCTACCCTTGCAAGTTGGGGACTTCTTTTGTCTTGCTGCTTTTAGGACTTTTTCTTTATCACTGTATTTTGCAAATTCAATTATAAATATGTCTTGGTGTTGATGTGCTTTTGTTGATTTCGGTAGGACTTCTCTGTGCCTCCTGGATCTGGATGCCTTTTTCCTTCTCCAAATTTAGGGATGTGGTCAGCTATCTTTCCTCACATAAATTGTCTGCCCCCTTTCTCTCTCTTCTTCTTCTGGGACATCTATGATATGAATGTTATTATATTTGATGAAAATACTGAATACTGAATTTCCATGATTTTATCTTCTCTATCACTCTTTCATTCCTCTTCTTCTATCCTCGTGGTCATTGCATCCACTCTGTTCCAAATCTCAGTTATGTCATTTTCACTTCTGATGGTTTTCTAACTCTTTTATCACTGCACTAAGGGTATCCCTGAAGTTCTATGCTTTTGTCAAGCCCAGTGAGTATGTTTATGATTGCTGCTTTATTTCATCAGGCATATTACTAATATCTGTTTGGTGTAGATACCTGATTGTGACCTTATCTTGTTCTTTCCTTTGGGATGAATTACTGTCTTGGCATTTTGGCTAGGTTTCTGCCTTTTTCTATGTGTTAGAAAAGGCTGTTTTATTTCCAGCTCCTGAGAGTGGTGGCCTTATGAGCAAGCGATCATGTAGTGTCCAGGGCTTGTCACTTCAGGGAGTGTCCCTGCTGTGTGCTGCATGCACTCTGCTGCTGTGTTTTGGCTGCTCTGTCCTTCACACCACTTGTCTGCAGAAGCTCTCCTTGCCTGCTGTGGGCAGTCATTGGTCCCTGGCCTGAATGTGGTGAGTTTTAACTAGGTATGCTCTGCTCTGCTTGTGAAAATGAGACCTGACACCACCTCCACCAGAACTGAAGCCCTGCACATCTCTCTGGTCAGGAAGCATGAGAGATTTATGCTGATCTTCTGGCGAAGAGTCCCACCACACTGGGAGTGAGGCAAACTTGACCAAGAAGGGCCATCCTTCCCAAACCTGCTGTAAGCTAGGTAAGCTGCCAGTGTCAGTGCTGTACTGTTTATTGTAGATGGCTCTGTGTTTACACTAGGGACAGGCAGAACAGGGAAAATGCAACCAGCCAGCAACTTTGTCGTTGGCTGGCTACTCTCAGGGTATCACTCTGAGAGGAGTGAATAATCTTCCTCCTGTGTGTCCCAGGTGTTTTTCAGATCACAGTTTCCACACTGTGTGCCTCTGGGTTGTTTGCCTGCCTTCTCTCCAGGAGCAGGGAGGTGCACTTTGGGCTCTATTCCAGCCCAGCCAGCTGACTTTTAAAACTCCAGGTTTTAGGGATGTGGTGTAGGCAGGGGCCTGTGCTAGTCTTTGTGGAGGGTCTCAGGACACTGATACTAAGGGAGGTTTGAGTTGCACCAGAGAGCAGGGGCATGGGACTTAGAGCAAGTAGTCTATGTAGCCAGTGTCAGGGCTGACCTGGCTTACACAGGTGGCTCTATGTTTATGCAAGGGATGGGGAGGGAAATGGCACCCCCCTGGCTCCTTTGTCCCTGAAGAGGGGCCTCTGATAGCTACATCTCAGGAATGCATTCCAAGAAGAGGGAATAATCTCCCCACTGTGTGTCCAGGTGTTCCTCAGATCCCTGTTTCCAGGCCATCTGCCTTGGGGTTGCTTGCCTGCCTTCTCTCTAGGAGGAAGGCAGTGCCTTCCTGTAGGGCTCTATCCCAGCCCAGCCTGATGACCTATAAAATTCCAATCTTCAAGCCTTACTGGTTGCGTAAAATTCAGCCCCTCTCATTTTCGTAATCAGTGGCTTTGGGGGAAGTATTCTCCTTGTGCATTCCCCTGTATGCTCCCTCCAATCTCTCACACTTCTCTGTGACCATGGCTCCCCCCTCGAAGGCACTCATGATCTGTTTCTTCCCCAAACCACATCTCCATACTTCCCATCTGCCTCGGTGTGGCCTCTTCTCTCCCTCTAGTTGTGAAATTTGTTCCATCAGTCCTCAGGTTTATTTCTTGAGTATTCAGAATGAATGATAGTTATCTAGTTGTATTCAAGGGACGAGACAAGACCTGGGTCTTCCTACTAAACCACTATCTTAGCTCCTCCATAATAACAATATTTTTAAAAGGTGACTAAACTGATAAACAAGATCTGTCTATATTCTGCCCACATGAGACTCCCTTCAGACCTAAATATACATGCACATTGAAAGTGAAGCAATAGAACAAGATGCTTCGTGCAAATAAAAATGAAAAGAAAGCTGGGAAAATAATACTTGTATCAGACAAAAAAGACTTTAAAACAAGAGTCATCTTGTTAGTAAGACTCTTATTAGCAAGATTCATTTAAAAAAAAAAGAGTGCCCAAATTAAATCAGAAATGAAAGAGAAGTTACAACTGACAACATAGAAATACAAATGACATTAAAACACTATTATGAACAGTTATATGCCAATGCTGGGCAATGTAGAAGAAATGGATAAATTCTCAGAAACATAACATTTTCTAACACTGAATGAGGAAGAAATAAAATATCAGAACCCCCTGGTTTATATCAACCTCAGCTCAGCTGTTTGGCTGGACTATCTTTTCAGTGGAGAAGCCAGAACTACTTCAGCCCATTCCCTCTAGCCATACTACCAAGTTTCCTGAGCCTGGAGTGCACTGTAATTCCCAGCTCAGGTCAGCAACAGCTCAAGTGAATGAACTAAAGTGAACAGGCTTGAAAAGTCTACACAGAAGATAACAAGATCATTCTTTCTAGTTTAGGAGAAGTAGTTGCCCTGCCTCATTCACAGAAACATCCAAAAAAGTCTCACAGTCTAAGGAGACATAAGAATATACTCTAAATGAAACAAAAGGACAAAACCTCAGAAAAAGAACTAAATGAAATGCATCTAACCAATACACATGATTAAGAGTGTAAAATAATGATCATAAAGATGATCACCAAACTGGAGAGATGAGTGGATGAAATCAGTGAGAACTTGAACAAAGAGACAGAAAATACAAAAAGAGAATCAATCAGAGTCAAAGAATACAATCACTGAAATGAAAAAGACAATGATTAAATTTAAAAAAAATACAGATGGAATTGACTGCAGATTAGAAGATGTGGAAGAATTGATCAGCAATCTAGAAAACAGGGTAATGAAAAGCAATTGAGCTGAAGAACAAAAAGTAAAAAGCATAATAAACCAATGAAGAATGGTTAAGGGATTTCTTGGACAGTCAAGTGAATAAACATCCACGCTGTAGGGATCCAGAAGAGAAAAAGGAGAGAAAGTTGCAAAAAAAAAAAAAAATTAAAGAAATAATGGCTGGAAACTTCCCTAACTGGGGAAAGAAAACAGACATCCAGGAAGCACAGAGAATTAAAAAACATGAACCCAAGGAGGTCCACACCATGAGACATAATAAATTGTAAAAGATTAAAAATAATGAGAGAATTTTAAAAGCAGCAAGAGAGAAGCAAATAGTTAAATACAAGAAAACTCCATAAGGCTATCAACTGGTTTGTTTCGTTTTGTTTGAACAGAAATTTTGCTTCCCAGAAGACAGTGGCATTGTATATTTGAGGGACTAAAAGAAAAAAACCTACAACCAAAACACAGCCAATGTTATCACTCAATGAAAGAAATATAAGGAGTTTTCTAGACAAGCGAAAGTTAAAGGAGTTCATCAGCTGGCCTTACAACATGTGTTAAAGAGACTTTTCGAAGTAGAAAAGGCCATAATTAAAAGAAAGTTAGGAAGGAAAAAAACATAAATGAAATTAAACACACAGTAAATGTAGTAGAGAAATGACATATAAAGATTAAAAGACAAAAGTAGTAAAATAAATTACATCAAAAAACTCAGTTAAAGAAACCCATTAAATAAGAAGATGTAAAATGCGACAACATAGCCACAATGTGCTGGGGAGTATAAAAATGAGTTTTTAAGAATATCTTTGAATTTACATGCCCATCAACATAATACAGATGGTTACATACTTACGATGTTATATATAAACTTCATGCTAACCTTAAACCAAACATAATAGATACACAAAAAATAAAGAGAAATATTCAAGCATAATACTAAAGAAGATCATCAATCACAAAAGAAAAAGCAAAAAAAAAAAAGGAACAGAAAAGTAATATAAAAACAACAAGGAAACAACAATATGGTAATGAATACCTATCTGTTTTTCTCTTGTATCTCCTTTGAACTTTTAACTTGGATTTAAAAAAATGCAAATTGTATTCTCATATGACTAACTATAATCAGTGATCACAGTTGAACTTCTGTTTGTGTATCAGTCCATACAGACTGACCTTTCCAATGATGATATTAATGATAATAAATATTTACAATATGTGTCTCAGAAAAGCAAACAAACAGATATGTTTTTTTGTGGAGACAGAGAGATCTTATGAGAGCTCCAACATGCCACTGAGAGGAGGTTCATTCAAGACATAGCCTTTGTACTCAAAGTATCAGTTCATAAAAATGAAAGGAAAAAGGGAAAATAATACACAGTAATGCCCACTTGGAAAAAAGAAAGCATATGTATCATCATGAAGTTAGAGAAAAAAGTTCAAAGCTATGGACCTAACTTTGAGGAGAACCTGATTTCCCTATGACTTCTGACTTTGTGAATGATATTTCCTCATATGGTCCAAAATTTCTTATTGCCTCCTTCATTATTAATGATGACTTAGCAAATATGACTAGAGCCTGTTAATATGAACAAAATTATTGTTAACAAAATTAATGGTGAGAAAAAGAGCAAAACATTACAAATTATAACATAAGAAATTTTGTCTTCAATTAATCATGTAAGAATATGTAAATTTTCCTTTTTTGTAGTTGCATTAATAAATTTACTAGATGCCACTTTTTATTTGATACTAGAGATATGAGACCAAATAAATTCATTCTTTTTTTTTCTTTCTTTCCCCCTTCCTTCCTTCCTTCCTTCCTTCCTTCCTTCCTTCCTTCCTTCCTTCCTTCCTTCCTTCCTTCCTTCCTTCCTTCCTCTTTCTCTCTTTCCCTTTCTTTCTTTTCTTTCTTTCTTTCTTTCTTTCTTTCTTTCTTTCTTTCTTTCTTTCTTTCTTTCTTTCTTTCTTTCTTTCTTTCTTTCTTTCTTTCTTTTTCTTCCTTTCTTTCTTCTTCCTTTCTTTCTCCTTCCTTCCTTCCTTCCTTCCTTCCTTCCTTCCTTCCTTCCTTCCTTCCTTCCTTCCTTCCTTCCTTCCTCCCTCCCTCCCTCCCTCCCTCCCTTCCTTCCTTCCTTCCTTCCTTCCTTCCTTCCTTCCTTCCTTCCTTCCTCTCTCTCTCTCTCTCCCTCCCTCCCTCCCTCCCTCCCTCTCCCTCCCTCCCTCCCTCCCTCTCTCTCCCTCCCTCCCTCCCTCCCTCCCTCCCTCCCTCCCTCCCTTCCTTCCTTCTTTTCTTCCTTCATTCCTTTCTTTCTTTCCTTTCTTTTTCTTACAGACATTAACATAGAATCACAGACACACACACACCCAAAGACAATCACACCCACAGCACTCACACTAGGTCTCCGGCAGAGACCTCCACACATGCTCTGCCATACAAACTCACAAACAAGGAACTCACAACACACACAAACACCCATGGTATTTTTCTTACACGCATGCACAATGAGCATAACACACACAACACACACACACAGAAACAAGCACTCAACAAGGTCTCCAGCAGAGGCATCCACAATTGGACCACCCTAGCACATTCACAAAGGTAGTCCCCACAAAACACACATACACAATAAACAGACACAAACACCCTAGGTCTTTTTCTTATAGGTATCCACAATGGGCTTTACACACACACAGACACACACACACAAACATACCACTGGCAGAAGGTCTCAGGCAGAGGAATCCACACTTGGCCCTGCTATAGCAAAGTCAAACAGGTGGTTCCCAAAGCCCACACATAAACAAAAACAAACATACAAACAAACATTCAGGGTTTTTTTTCTTACAAGCATACACATTGATCTCTACACACACACAGAAACAGACAGACCTCACCTAAAAAAAACACACACACACACTCACACACACAGAACATACACTATGTCTGCAGCAGAGGCATCCACAATTGGCACTGACTCAGCAAAGTCAAACAGGTGGTACCCACAACACACGCATACACAACAAAGACAAACAAACACTAATGATTTTTTTACAGCCATATACTATGGACCTCACAGAAACACACACACACAGAAAGTTAAAACAGACACAAGGCATTTGGGAGAGTAAATCACATTTTGCACAGCCCTCGCAGACTCAGAAACGTGTTCCTGACAACACAAAAGAACACTACAGGCAGACACACACCAGGATGTTTAATTACAGCCATCCATATAGGGTCACAAACACTCACACACACACAGCCCTAACACTAGGTTTGTGGCAGAGGCATCCACACTACCACTGCCATGCAAAATCACAAAACTGGTCACCAGAACACATACAAACACAAGAAATATACAAAACACCTATGGCTTTTGTTCTTACAGTCATGCACATGGGACACACACACACACACACAAATATAGCACAACAAAGACACACAATGACCCATGGTCTTTTCTTATAAGCATACACAATGAGCTTCACACACACACACACACACACAAACACACACACACACACACACAGTAACAGAGCACTTACACAAGGCATCTGGGTGAATAATCCCTACTTGGCACTACCCTCTGAATCTCACAAAGTGTTCTCTACAACACAAAATTACACAACAAACACATGCACACACAAAGGGTTTTTTTCTTACAGACATTAACATAGAATCACAGACACACACACACCGAAAGACACTCAAACACACAGCACTCACACTAGGACTCCGGCGGAGGCAATCACACTTGTACATGCTGGAGCAAAATCACAAATGTGGTCCCCACAAAACACATATACACAAAAAACACACACAAAGTTCATTCTCCTTTTCTTATAGGTATAATCAATGGGCCTCACCCCAAAAAAACACACACTCACACACACAGCACATAAGCTAGTCAGCAGCAGAGGCATACACACTTGGCACTGTCTCAGGAAATTCAAACAGGTGGTCCTCACAACATACACATACAAGACAAAGGCACACAAAAACCCATGGTGTTTTACTTACAGCCATATACTATGGACCAATCAGAAACACACACACACACACACACACACACACACACACACACACACACACACAGAAACTTAACAGAGACACAAGGCATCTGAGAGACTAATTCACGCTTTGCAATACCCTATCAGACTCAGAAACTTATTAATGACAACACAAAAGATCACTACAAGCAGACACACACCAGGGTGTTAAATTACAGCCAAACATATAGGGTCACACACTCTCACACACACACACACAGACAGCACTCACACTAGGTTTGTGGCAGAGGCATCCACGCGACCACTGCCATGCAAAATCACAAACGTGATCACCAGAACACACACACACACACACAACTAACATACAAAACACCTATGGCCTTTGTTCTTACAGGCATGCACATGGGACACACACACACACACACACACACACAAATATAGCACTCACAAAAAGTCCCCAGCAGAGTAATCCACATTGGACACCGCCTAAGCAAAGTCAAACAGGTGGTCTTCCCAGCACACACATACACAACAAAGACACACAAAGACCCATGGTCTTTTCTTATAAGCATACACAATGAGCTTCACAAACACACACACACACACACACACACACACACCCCACAGTAACATAGCAGTCACACAAGGCATCCGGGTGAATAATCCTTACGTGGCACGGCCCTCTGAATCTCACAAACATGTTCTCTACAACACAAAATGACACAAAAAACACACACACACACAAAGGGTTTTTTCTTACAGCTATAACATAGAATCACAGACACACACACACCCAAAGACAGTCACACACACAGCACTCACACTAGGTCTCCGGCAGAGGCCTCAACACACACACCGCCATACAAATTCACAAACAAGGAACTCAAAACACACACAAACACTCATGGTATTTTTCTTACAGGCTGCACAATGAGCATCACACACACTACACACAACAAACATAGTACTCACACAAGGTCTACAGCAGAGGCATCCACAATTGGACCAACCATAGCACACTCACAAATGTAGTCTCCACAAAACACACATACACAAAAAACACACACAAACACCCAAGCACTTTTTCTTACAAGTATCCACAATGGGTCTCACAAACAGACACACACACACACAAACACACCACTGACACAAGGTCTCTGGCAGAGGAATCCACCATTGACACCGCGATAGCAAAGTCAAACAGGTGGTTGCCACAGCCCACACATACAAAAACAAACAAACAAACAAACATTCAGCGTCTTTTTTCTGACAAGCCTCCACATTGAGCTTCACACACACACGCGAACAGCCACAAGCACACACACTAGCTTTGCAACACAGGTATCCACAATTGGCACCGCCAGAGCAAACACACAAATATGACCCACAGCCCTCACATACACAACAGACACACACAAAACCATGGTTTTGTGCACACACTCACAAACAGCATTCACACTATTTCTGCAGCAGAGGCATCACACTAGGCACCGCCATAGCAAACTCAAAAATGAGGTCCCCACAACACACACAAACACAACAAATGCACACAAACAACCATGGACTTTTTCTTGCGGGCATCCACATAGGGCCTCACACACACACACACACACACACACACACACACACACACACACTAACTCACACAACGTCTCTGGCGGACGCAACCACAAATGACCACGCCCTAAAAAACTCACAAATGTGATCCACACAACACACAAGTACACAACAAAGACACACACACACTTCATACTCCTTTACTTAGAGGCATACACAATGGGCCTCACCCAAATACACATGCACACAGACATATACACAGCACTCACTCTAGGTTTCCGGCAGAGACATCCACGATTGGACCCACCCTAGCAAACTCACAAAGGTGGACGCCACATCACACACATACACAACAAACCCACACAAGCACAACCCATGGTCTTTTTCTTACAGGCATCCACTTAGGGCATCACACACACACACACACACACACACATTCACACACACAGCACTCACACAAACTCCCTGGCAGAGGCATTCACACTTAGACATGCCAGAACAAACTCACAAATGTGGTCCCCTCAGCACACATATACACAACAAAGACACAGAAACTTCTAGCTCCTTTTCATAAAGATATAAAGAAAAGGCCTCACCGAATACAACACACACACTCACACACACAGCACATACACTAGTCTACAGCAGTGGCATCCACACTTGGCACTGTCTCACCAAATTTAAACAGGTGGTCCCCACAAAACACACAAACACAACAAATGCACACAAACACCCACGGACTTTTTTGTGCAGGCATCCACATAGTGCCTCACACACACACACAAACACACACACACACACACACTAACTCACACAACGTCTCTGGAGGAAAAAACCACAACTAACTCCACCCTAAAAACCTCACAAATGTGGTCCACACAACACGCAAGTACACAACAAAGACACACACACTTCATACTCCTTTACTTAGAGGCATACACAATGAGCCTCACCCAAATACACATGCACACAGACATATACACAGCACTCACTCTAACTTTCCAGCAGAGGCATCCATGATTGTACCCACCGTAGCAAACTCACAAAGGTAGATGCCACATCACACACATACACAAGAAACACACACAAGCCCCACCCATGGTCTTTTTCATACAGGCATCCACGTAGGGCATCACACACACACACACACACACACACACACATTCACACACACAGCACTCACACAAACTCTCTGGCAGAGGCATTCACACTTAGACATGTCAGAACAAACTCACAAATGTGGTCCCCTCAGCACACATGTACACAACAAAGACACAGAAACTTCGAGCTCCTTTTCATAAAGGTATAAACAAAAGGCCTCACCCAATACAACATACACACTCACACACACAGCACATACACTAGTCTCCAGCAGAGGCATCCACACTTGGCACTGTCTCACCCAATTCAAACAGGCGGTCCTCACAACGCACACATACACAACAAAGGCACACAAACACCCATGGTGTTTTCCTTACAGCCATATAGTGTGGACCTCACGGAAACACACACACACACAAACACACTCACACAGCAAACTTACACAGACACAAGGCATCTGAGAGAGTAATTCACACTTTGCACTGCCCTCTCAGTCTCAGAAACATACTCTTGACAACACAAAAGAATACTATAAGCAGAAACACACCAGGGTGTTTAATTACAGCCATCCATATAGGGTCACACACACACTCACACACACATACACAGCACTCACACTAGGTTTGTGGGAGAGGCGTCCACACAACCACTGCCATGCAAAATCACAAACGTGGTCACCAGAACACACACAAACACAATTAATATTCAAAACAACTATGGCCTTTGTTGTTACAGGCATGAAAAATGGGACACACACACACACATATATAGCACTCACACAAAGTCCCCAGCAGAGTAATCCACATTGGACATCGCCTAAGCAAAGTCAAACAGGTGGTCTTCCCAGCACACACATACAGAACAAAGACACACAAAGACCCATGGTCTTTTTTATAAGCATACACAATGAGCTTCACAAACACACCCCCCCCCCCACACACATCCACAGTAACATAACACTCACAGAGGTATCCGGGTGTATAATCCTTACATGGCAATGCCCTCTGAATCTCACAAACGTCTTCTGTACAACACAATATTACACAACAAACACACGCACACACAAAGGGGTGTTTTCTTACAGACATTAACATAGAATCACAGACACACACACACCCAAAGACAGTCACACACAGCACTCACACTAGGTCTCCGGCAGAGGCCTCAACACACACACCGCCATACAAATTCACAAACAAGGAACTCCAAACACACACAAACACCCATGGTATTTTTCTTACAGGCATGCACAATGAGCATCACACACACTACCCACACACAAACATAGTACTCACACAAGGTCTACAGCAGAGGCATCCACAATTGGACCAACCATAGCACACTCACAAATGTAGTCTCCACAAAACACACATACACAAAAAACACACACAAACACCCAAGCACTTTTTCTCACAAGAATCCACAACCGGTCTAACACAGCCACACACACACACAAACACACCACTGACACAAGGTCTCTGGCAGAGGAATCCACCTTTGACACCGCTAGAGAAATATCAAACAGGTGGTTCCCACAGCCCACACATAAACAAAAACAAAGAAACAAAGAAACAAACATTCAGCGTCTTTTTTCTGACAAGCCTCCACATTGAGCTTCACGCACACACGCTAACAGACACACAGCACACACACTAGCTTTGCAACACAGGTATCCACAATTGTCACCGCCATAGCAAACACACAAATGGGACCCACAGCCCTCACATACACAGCAGACACACACAAAACCATGGTCTTTTTCTTAGAGGCGTCCACATAGGACTGCACACACTCACAAACAGCATTCACACTAGTTCTGCAGCAGAGGCATCACACTAGGCACCGCCATTTCAAACGCAAAAATGAGGTCCCCACAACACACACAAACACAACACATGCACACAAACACCCATGGACTTTTTCTGGCAGGCATCCACATAGGGTCTCACACACACACACACACACACACACACACACACACACACACTAACTCACACAACGTCTATGGCGGACGCAACCACAAATGACCACGCCCTAAAAAACTCACAAATGTGATCCACACAACACACAAGTACACAACAAAGACACACACACACTTCATTTCCTTTACTTAGAGGCATACAAAATGGGCCTCACCCAAATACACATGCACACAGACACATACACAGCACTCACTCTAGGTTTCCGGCAGAGGCATCCACGATTGGACCCACCCTAGCAAACTCACAAAGGTGGACGCCAGATCACACACATACACAACAAGCCCACACGAGCACAACCCATGGTCTTTTTCTTACAGGCATCCACTTAGGGCATTACACACAAATACACACACACACATTCACACACACAGCACTCACACAAACTCTCTGGCATAGGCATTCACACTTAGACATGCCAGAACAAACTCACAAATGTGGTCCCCTCAGCACACATGTACACAACAAAGACACAGAAACTTCTAGCTCCTTTTCATAAAGGTAGAAACAAAAGGCCTCACCCAACACAACACACACACTCACACACACAGCACATACACTAGTCTCCAGCAGAGGCATCCACACTTGGCACTGTTTCTCACCCAGTTCAAACAGGTGGTCCTCACAACCCACACATACACAACAAAGGCACACAAACACCCATGGCGTTTTACTTACAGCCATATAGTGTGGACCTCACAGAAACACACACACACACAAACACAGACACACAGCAAATTACACAGTCACAAGGCATCTGAGAGAGTAATTCACACTTTGCACTGCCCTCTCAGTCTCAGGAACATACTCTTGACAACACAAAAGAATACTACAAGCAGAAACACACCAGGGTGTTTAATTACAGCCATCCATATAGGGTCACACACACACTCACACACACATACACAGCACTCACACTAGGTTTGTGGGAGAGGCGTCCACACAACCACTGCCATGCAAAATCACAAACGTGATCACCAGAACACACACAGACACAACTAACATACAAAACACCTATGGCCTTTGTTCTTACAGGCATGCATAATGGGACACACACACACACACACACACAAATATAGCACTCACACAAAGTCCCCAGCAGAGTCATCCACATTGGACACCGTGGAAGCAAAGTCAAACAGGTGGTCTTCCCAGCACACACATACACAACAAAGACACACAAAGACCCATCGTCTTTTTTTTATAAGCATACACAATCACCTTTACAAACACATACACACACACACACACATACACACACACCACAGTAACATAGCAGTCACACAAGGCATCCGGGTGATTAATAATTATGTGGCACTGCCCTCGGAATCTCACAAACGTGTTCTCTACAACCCAAAATGACACAACAAACACACGCACACACAAAGGGTTTCTTCTTACACACATTAACATAGAATCACTGACACACACACACCCAAAGACAATCACACACACAGCACTCACACTAGGTCTCCAGCAGAGGCCTCAACACACACACCCCCATACAAATTCACAAACAAGGAACTCCAAACACACACAAACACCCATGGTATTTTTCTTACAGGCATGCACAATGAGCATCACACACACTACCCACACACAAACATAGTACTCACACAAGGTCTACAGCAGAGGCATCCACAATTGGACCAACCATAGCACACTCACAAGGTAGTCCCCACAAAACACACATACTCAAAAAACACACACAAACACCCAAGCACTTTTTCTTACAAGTATCCACAATGGGTCTCACACACAGACACACACACACAAACACACCACTGACACAAGGTCTCTGGCATAGGAATCCACCCTTGGCACCGCGATAGCAAAGTCAAACAGGTGGTTCCCACAGCCCACACATAAACAAAAACAAAGAAACAAAGAAACAAACATTCAGCGTCTTTTTTTCTGACAAGCCTCCACATTGAGCTTCACGCACACACGCTAACAGACACACAGCACACACACTAGCTTTGCAACACAGGTATCCACAATTGTCACCGCCATAGCAAACACACAAATGGGACCCACAGGCCTCACATACACAGCAGACACACACAAAACCATGGTCTTTTTCTTAGATGCGTCCACATAGGACTGCACACACTCACAAACAGCATTCACACTAGTTCTGCAGCAGAGGCATCACACTAGGCACCACCATTTCAAACGCAAAAATGAGGTCCCCACAACACACACAAACACAACACATGCACACAAACACCCATGGACTTTTTCTGGCAGGCATCCACATAGGGCCTCACACACACACACACACACACACACACACTAACTCACACAACGTCTCTGGAAGAAGCAACCACGAATGACCACGCCCTAAAAACCTCACAAATGTGGTCCACACAACACACAAGTACACAACAAAGACACACACACTTCATACTCCTTTACTTAGAGGCATACACAATGGGCCTCACCCAAATACACATGCACACAGACATATACACAGCACTCACTCTAGGTTTCCGGCAGAGGCATCCACGATTGGACCCACCCTAGCAAAACTCACAAAGGTGGACGCCACATCACACACATACACAACAAACCCACACGCGCACAACCCATGGTCTTTTTCTTACAGGCATCCACTTAGGGCATCACACACACACCCACACACACATTCACACACTCAGCACTCACACAAACTCTCTGGCAGAGGCATTCACACTTAGACATGCCAGAACAAACTCACAAATGTGGTCCCCTCAGCACACATGTACACAACAAAGACACAGAAACTTCTAGCTCCTTTTCATAAAGGTAGAAACAAAAGGCCTCACCCAACACAACACACACACTCACACACACAGCACATACACTAGTCTCCAGCAGAGGCATCCACACTTGGCACTGTCTCACCCAATTCAAACAGGCGGTCCTCACAACCCACACATACACAACAAAGGCACACAAACACCCATGGTGTTTTCCTTACAGCCATATAGTATGGACCTCATGGAAACACACACACACACAAACACACTCACACAGCAAACTTACACAGACACAAGGCCTCTGAGAGAGTAATTCACACTTTGCACTGCCCTCTCAGTCTCTGAAACATACTCTTGAAAACACAAAAGAATACTACAAGCAGAAACACACCAGGGTATTTAATTACAGCCATCCATATAGGGTCACACACACACTCACACACACATACACAGCATTCACACTAGGTTTGTGGGAGAGGCGTCCACACGACCACTGCCATACAAAATCATAAACGTGATCACCAGAACACACACACACACAACTAACATACAAAACACCTATGGCCTTTGTTCTTACAGGCATGCATACTGGGACACACACACACACACACACACACACACACACACAAATATAGCACTCACACAAAGTCCCCAGCAGAGTCATCCACATTGGACACCGCCTAAGCAAAGTCAAACAGGTGGTCTTCCCAGCACACACATACACAACAAAGACACACAAAGACCCATGGTCTTTTTTTTATAAGCATACACAATGACCTTTACAAACACAGACACACACACACACACACACACACCACAGTAACATAGCAGTCACACAAGGCATCCGGGTGATTAATAATTACGTGGCACTGCCCTCGGAATCTCACAAACGTGTTCTCTACAACCCAAAATGACACAACAAACAAACGCACACACAAAGAGTTTCTTCTTACACACATTAACATAGAATCAATGACACACACACACCCAAAGACAATCACACACACAGCACTCACACTAGGTCTCCAGCAGAGGCCTCAACACACACACCCCCATACAAATTCACAAACAAGGAACTCCAAACACACACAAACACCCATGGTATTTTTCTTACAGGCATGCACAATGAGCATCACACACACTACCCACACACAAACATAGTACTCACACAAGGTCTACAGCAGAGGCATCCACAATTGGACCAACCATAGCACACTCACAAGGTAGTCCCCACAAAACACACATACTCAAAAAACACACACAAACACCCAAGCACTTTTTCTTACAAGTATCCACAATGGGTCTCACACACAGACACACACACACAAACACACCACTGACACAAGGTCTCTGGCAGAGGAATCCACCCTTGGCACCGCGATAGCAAAGTCAAACAGGTGGTTCCCACAGCCCACACATACACAAAAACAAACAAACAAAGAAACAAACATTCAGCGTCTTTTTTCTGACAAGCCTCCACATTGAGCTTCACGCACACACGCTAACAGACACACAGCACACACACTAGCTTTGCAACACAGGTATCCACAATTGTCACCGCCATAGCAAACACACAAATGGGACTCACAGCCCTCCCATACACAGCAGACACACACAAAAGCATGGTCTTTTTCTTAGAGGCGTCCACATAGGACTGCACACACTCACAAACAGCATTCACACTAGTTCTGCAGCAGAGGCATCACACTAGGCACCGCCATTTCAAACGCAAAAATGAGGTCCCCACAACACACACAAACACAACAAATGCACACAAACACCCATGGACCTTTTCTGGCAGGCATGCACATAGGGCCTCACACACACACACACACACACACACACACACACACACTCACTCACACAACGTCTCTGGAGGAAGCAACCACGAATGACCACGCCCTAAAAACATCACAAATGTGGTCCACACAACACACAAGTACACAACAAAGACACACACACTTCATACTCCTTTACTTAGAGGCATACACAATGGGCCTCACCCAAATACACATGCACACAGACATATACACAGCACTCACTCTAGGTTTCCGGCAGAGGCATCCACGATTGGACCCACCCTAGCAAAACTCACAAAGGTGGACGCCACATCACACACATACACAACAAACCCACACGCGCACAACCCATGGTCTTTTTCTTACAGGCATCCACTTAGGGCATCACACACACACCCCCACACACATTCACACACTCAGCACTCACACAAACTCTCTGGCAGAGGCATTCACACTTAGACATGCCAGAACAAACTCACAAATGTGGTCCCCTCAGCACACATGTACACAACAAAGACACAGAAACTTCTAGCTCCTTTTCATAAAGGTAGAAACAAAAGGCCTCACCCAACACAACACACACACTCACACACACAGCACATACACTAGTCTCCAGCAGAGGCATCCACACTTGGCACTGTCTCACCCAATTCAAACAGGCGGTCCTCACAACCCACACATACACAACAAAGGCACACAAACACCCATGGTGTTTTCCTTACAGCCATATAGTGTGGACCTCATGGAATCACACACACACACAAACACACACACACAGCAAACTTACACAGACACAAGGCATCTGAGAGAGTAATTCACACTTTGCACTGCCCTCTCAGTCTCAGAAACATACTCTTGACAACACAAAAGAATACTACAAGCAGAAACACACCAGGGTGTTTAATTACAGCCATCCATATAGGGTCACACACACACTCACACACACATAGACAGCATTCACACTAGGTTTGTGGGAGAGGCGTCCACACGACCACTGCCATAGAAAATCACAAACGTGATCACCAGAACACACACACACACAACTAACATACAAAACACCTATGGCCTTTGTTCTTACAGGCATGACTAATGGGACACACATGCACACACACACACACAGACACACACACACAAATATAGCACTCACACAAAGTCCTCAGCAGAGTCATCCACATTGGACACCGCCTAAGCAAAGTCAAACAGGTGGTCTTCCCAGCACACACATACACAACAAAGACACACAAAGACCCATCGTCTTTTTTTTATAAGCATACACAATCACCTTTACAAACACATACACACACACACACACACACACACCACAGTAACATAGCAGTCACACAAGGCATCCGGGTGATTAATATTACGTGGCACTGCCCTCGGAATCTCACAAACGTGTTCTCTACAACCCAAAATGACACAACAAACACACGCACACACAAAGGGTTTCTTCTTTCACACATTAACATAGAATCACTGACACACACACACCCAAAGACAATCACACACACAGCACTCACACTAGGTCTCCAGCAGAGGCCTCAACACACACATCCCCATACAAATTCACAAACAAGGAACTCCAAACACACACAAACACCCATGGTATTTTTCTTACAGGCATGCACAATGAGCATCATACACACTACCCACACACAAACATAGTACTCACACAAGGTCTGCAGCAGAGGCATCCACAATTGGACCAACCATAGCACACTCACAAGGTAGTCCCCACAAAACACACATACTCAAAAAACACACACAAACACCCAAGCACTTTTTCTTACAAGTATCCACAATGGGTCTCACACACAGACACACACACACAAACACACCACTGACACAAGGTCTCTGGCATAGGAATCCACCCTTGGCACCGCGATAGCAAAGTCAAACAGGTGGTTCCCACAGCCCACACATAAACAAAAACAAAGAAACAAAGAAACAAACATTCAGCGTCTTTTTTCTGACAAGCCTCCACATTGAGCTCCACGCACACACGCTAACAGACACACAGCACACACACTAGCTTTGCAACACAGGTATCCACAATTGTCACCGCCATAGCAAACACACAAATGGGACCCACAGCCCTCACATACACAGCAGACACACACAAAACCATGGTCTTTTTCTTAGAGGCGTCCACATAGGACTGCACACACTCACAAACAGCATTCACACTAGTTCTGCAGCAGAGGCATCACACTAGGCACCACCATTTCAAACGCAAAAATGAGGTCCCCACAACACACACAAACACAACAAATGCACACAAACACCCATGGACCTTTTCTGGCAGGCATGCACATAGGGCCTCACACACACACACACACACACACACACACACACACTCACTCACACAACGTCTCTGGAGGAAGCAACCACGAATGACCACGCCCTAAAACCTCACAAATGTGGTCCACACAACACACAAGTACACAACAAAGACACACACACTTCATACTCCTTTACTTAGAGGCATACACAATGGGCCTCACCCAAATACACATGCACACAGACATATACACAGCACTCACTCTAGGTTTCCGGCAGAGGCATCCACGATTGGACCCACCCTAGCAAAACTCACAAAGGTGGACGCCACGTCACACACATACACAACAAACCCACACAAGCACAACCCATGGTCTTTTTCTTACAGGCATCCACTTAGGGCATCACACACACACCCCCACACACATTCAGACACTCAGCACTCACACAAACTCTCTGGCAGAGGCATTCACACTTAGACATGCCAGAACAAACTCACAAATGTGGTCCCCTCAGCACACATGTACACAACAAAGACACAGAAACTTCTAGCTCCTTTTCATAAAGGTAGAAACAAAAGGCCTCACCCAACACAACACACACACTCACACACACAGCACATACACTAGTCTCCAGCAGAGGCATCCACACTTGGCACTGTCAAACCCAATTTAAACAGGCGGTCCTCACAACCCACACATACACAACAAAGGCACACAAACACCCATGGTGTTTTCCTTAGAGCCATATAGTGTGGACGTCTCGGAATCACACACACACACAAACACACTCACACAGCAAACTTACACAGACACAAGGCATCTGAGAGAGTAATTCACACTTTGCACTGCCCTCTCAGTCTCAGAAACATACTCTTGACAACACAAAAGAATACTACAAGCAGAAACACACCAGGGTGTTTAATTACAGCCATCCATATAGGGTCACACACACACTCACACACACATAGACAGCATTCACACTAGGTTTGTGGGAGAGGCGTCCACACGACCACTGCCATAGAAAATCACAAACGTAATCACCAGAACACACACACACACAACTAACATACAAAACACCTATGGCCTTTGTTCTTACAGGCATGCATACTGGGACACACACACACACACACACACACACAAATATAGCACTCACACAAAGTCCCCAGCAGAGTCATCCACATTGGACACCGCCTAAGCAAAGTCAAACAGGTGGTCTTCCCAGCACACACATACACAACAAAGACACACAAAGACCCATGGTCTTTTTTTTATAAGCATACACAATGACCTTTACAAACACAGACACACACACACACACACACACACACCACAGTAACATAGCAGTCACACAAGGCATCCGGGTGATTAATAATTACGTGGCACTGCCCTCGGAATCTCACAAATGTGTTCTCTACAACCCAAAATGACACAAAAAACACACGCACACACAAAGAGTTTCTTCTTACACACATTAACATAGAATCAATGACACACACACACCCAAAGACAATCACACACACAGCACTCACACTAGGTCTCCAGCAGAGGCCTCAACACACACACCCCCATACAAATTCACAAACAAGGAACTCCAAACACACACAAACACCCATGGTATTTTTCTTACAGGCATGCACAATGAGCATCACACACACTACCCACACACAAACATAGTACTCACACAAGGTCTACAGCAGAGGCATCCACAATTGGACCAACCATAGCACACTCACAAGGTACTCCCCACAAAACACACATACTCAAAAAACACACACAAACACCCAAGCACTTTTTCTTACAAGTATCCACAATGGGTCTCACACACAGACACACACACACAAACACACCACTGACACAAGGTCTCTGGCAGAGGAATCCACCCTTGGCACCGCGATAGCAAAGTCAAACAGGTGGTTCCCACAGCCCACACATACACAAAAACAAACAAACAAAGAAACAAACATTCAGCGTCTTTTTTCTGACAAGCCTCCACATTGAGCTTCACGCACACACGCTAACAGACACACAGCACACACACTAGCTTTGCAACACAGGTATCCACAATTGTCATCGCCATAGCAAACACACAAATGGGACTCACAGCCCTCCCATACACAGCAGACACACACAAAACCATGGTCTTTTTCTTAGAGGCGTCCACATAGGACTGCACACACTCACAAACAGCATTCACACTAGTTCTGCAGCAGAGGCATCACACTAGGCACCGCCATTTCAAACGCAAAAATGAGGTCCCCACAACACACACAAACACAACAAATGCACACAAACACCCATGGACCTTTTCTGGCAGGCATGCACATAGGGCCTCACACACACACACACACACACACACACACTCACTCACACAACGTCTCTGGAGGAAGCAACCACGAATGACCACGCCCTAAAAACCTCACAAATGTGGTCCACACAACACACAAGTACACAACAAAGACACACACACTTCATACTCCTTTACTTAGAGGCATACACAATGGGCCTCACCCAAATACACATGCACACAGACATATACACAGCACTCACTCTAGGTTTCCGGCAGAGGCATCCACGATTGGACCCACCCTAGCAAAACTCACAAAGGTGGACGCCACATCACACACATACACAACAAACCCACACGCGCACAACCCATGGTCTTTTTCTTACAGGCATCCACTTAGGGCATCACACACACACCCACACACACATTCAGACACTCAGCACTCACACAAACTCTCTGGCAGAGGCATTCACACTTAGACATGCCAGAACAAACTCACAAATGTGGTCCCCTCAGCACACATGTACACAACAAAGACACAGAAACTTCTAGCTCCTTTTCATAAAGGTAGAAACAAAAGGCCTCACCCAACACAACACACACACTCACACACACAGCACATACACTAGTCTCCAGCAGAGGCATCCACACTTGGCACTGTCTCACCCAATTCAAACAGGCGGTCCTCACAACCCACACATACACAACAAAGGCACACAAACACCCATGGTGTTTTCCTTACAGCCATATAGTGTGGACCTCATGGAATCACACACACACACAAACACACACACACAGCAAACTTACACAGACACAAGGCATCTGAGAGAGTAATTCACACTTTGCACTGCCCTCTCAGTCTCAGAAACATACTCTTGACAACACAAAAGAATACTACAAGCAGAAACACACCAGGGTGTTTAATTACAGCCATCCATATAGGGTCACACACACACTCACACACACATAGACAGCATTCACACTAGGTTTGTGGGAGAGGCGTCCACACGACCACTGCCATAGAAAATCACAAACGTAATCACCAGAACACACACACACACAACTAACATACAAAACACCTATGGCCTTTGTTCTTACAGGCATGCCTAATGGGACACACATGCACACACACACACACACAGACACACACACACAAATATAGCACTCACACAAAGTCCTCAGCAGAGTCATCCACATTGGACACCGCCTAAGCAAAGTCAAACAGGTGGTCTTCCCAGCACACACATACACAACAAAGACACACAAAGACCCATCGTCTTTTTTTTATAAGCATACACAATCACCTTTACAAACACATACACACACACACACACACACATACACACACACCACAGTAACATAGCAGTCACACAAGGCATCCGGGTAATTAATAATTATGTGGCACTGCCCTCGGAATCTCACAAACGTGTTCTCTACAACCCAAAATGACACAACAAACACACGCACACACAAAGGGTTTCTTCTTTCACACATTAACATAGAATCACTGACACACACACACCCAAAGACAATCACACACACAGCACTCACACTAGGTCTCCAGCAGAGGCCTCAACACACACACCCCCATACAAATTCACAAACAAGGAACTCCAAACACACACAAACACCCATGGTATTTTTCTTACAGGCATGCACAATGAGCATCACACACACTACCCACACACAAACATAGTACTCACACAAGGTCTGCAGCAGAGGCATCCACAATTGGACCAACCATAGCACACTCACAAGGTAGTCCCCACAAAACACACATACTCAAAAAACACACACAAACACCCAAGCACTTTTTCTTACAAGTATCCACAATGGGTCTCACACACAGACAGACACAAACACACCACTGACACAAGGTCTCTGGCAGAGGAATCCACCCTTGGCACCGCGATAGCAAAGTCAAACAGGTGGTTCCCACAGCCCACACATACACAAAAACAAACAAACAAAGAAACAAACATTCAGCGTCTTTTTTCTGACAAGCCTCCACATTGAGCTCCACGCACACACGCTAACAGACACACAGCACACACACTAGCTTTGCAACACAGGTATCCACAATTGTCACCGCCATAGCAAACACACAAATGGGACCCACAGCCCTCACATACACAGCAGACACACACAAAACCATGGTCTTTTTCTTAGAGGCGTCCACATAGGACTGCACACACTCACAAACAGCATTCACACTAGTTCTGCAGCAGAGGCATCACACTAGGCACCGCCATTTCAAACGCAAAAATGAGGTCCCCACAACACACACAAACACAACACATGCACACAAACACCCATGGACTTTTTCTGGCAGGCATCCACATAGGGCCTCACACACACACACACACACACACACACACACACACACACTAACTCACACAACGTCTCTGGAGGAAGCAACCACGAATGACCACGCCCTAAAAACCTCACAAATGTGGTCCACACAACACACAAGTACACAACAAAGACACACACACTTCATACTCCTTTACTTAGAGGCATACACAATGGGCCTCACCCAAATACACATGCACACAGACATATACACAGCACTCACTCTAGGTTTCCGGCAGAGGCATCCACGATTGGACCCACCCTAGCAAACTCACAAAGGTGGACGCCACATCACACACATACACAACAAACCCACACGAGCACAACCCATGGTCTTTTTCTTACAGGCATCCACTTGGGGCATCACACACACACCCACACACACATTCACACACTCAGCACTCACACAAACTCTCTGGCAGAGGCATTCACACTTAGACATGCCAGAACAAACTCACAAATGTGGTCCCCTCAGCACACATGTACACAACAAAGACACAGAAACTTCTAGCTCCTTTTCATAAAGGTAGAAACAAAAGGCCTCACCCAATACAACACACACACTCACACACACAGCACATACACTAGTCTCCAGCAGAGGCATCCACACTTGGCACTGTCTCACCCAATTCAAACAGGCGGTCCTCACAACCCACACATACACAACAAAGGCACACAAACACCCATGGTGTTTTCCTTACAGCCATATAGTATGGACCTCATGGAAACACACACACACACAAACACACTCACACAGCAAACTTACACAGACACAAGGCCTCTGAGAGAGTAATTCACACTTTGCACTGCCCTCTCAGTCTCTGAAACATACTCTTGAAAACACAAAAGAATACTACAAGCAGAAACACACCAGGGTATTTAATTACAGCCATCCATATAGGGTCACACACAGACTCACACACAGATAGACAGCATTCACACTAGGTTTGTGGGAGAGGCGTCCACACGACCACTGCCATACAAAATCACAAACGTGATCACCAGAACACACACACACACAACTAACATACAAAACACCTATGGCCTTTGTTCTTACAGGCATGCATACTGGGACACACACACACACACACACACACACACACACACAAATATAGCACTCACACAAAGTCCCCAGCAGAGTCATCCACATTGGACACCGCCTAAGCAAAGTCAAACAGGTGGTCTTCCCAGCACACACATACACAACAAAGACACACAAAGACCCATCGTCTTTTTTTTATAAGCATACACAATGACCTTTACAAACACACACACACACACACACACACACACCCCACAGTAACATAGCAGTCACACAAGGCATCCGGGTGATTAATAATTACGTGGCACTGCCCTCGGAATCTCACAAACGTGTTCTCTACAACCCAAAATGACACAACAAACAAACGCACACACAAAGAGTTTCTTCTTACACACATTAACATAGAATCAATGACACACACACACCCAAAGACAATCACACACACAGCACTCACACTAGGTCTCCAGCAGAGGCCTCAACACACACACCCCCATACAAATTCACAAACAAGGAACTCCAAACACACACAAACACCCATGGTATTTTTCTTACAGGCATGCACAATGAGCATCACACACACTACCCACACACAAACATAGTACTCACACAAGGTCTACAGCAGAGGCATCCACAATTGGACCAACCATAGCACACTCACAAGGTACTCCCCACAAAACACACATACTCAAAAAACACACACAAACACCCAAGCACTTTTTCTTACAAGTATCCACAATGGGTCTCACACACAGACACACACACACAAAAACACCACTGACACAAGGTCTCTGGCAGAGGAATCCACCCTTGGCACCGCGATAGCAAAGTCAAACAGGTGGTTCCCACAGCCCACACATAAACAAAAACAAACAAACAAAGAAACAAACATTCAGCGTCTTTTTTCTGACAAGCCTCCACATTGAGCTTCACGCACACACGCTAACAGACACACAGCACACACACTAGCTTTGCAACACAGGTATCCACAATTGTCACCGCCATAGCAAACACACAAATGGGACTCACAGCCCTCCCATACACAGCAGACACACACAAAACCATGGTCTTTTTCTTAGAGGCGTCCACATAGGACTGCACACACTCACAAACAGCATTCACACTAGTTCTGCAGCAGAGGCATCACACTAGGCACCGCCATTTCAAACGCAAAAATGAGGTCCCCACAACACACACAAACACAACAAATGCACACAAACACCCATGGACCTTTTCTGGCAGGCATGCACATAGGGCCTCACACACACACACACACACACACACACTCACTCACACAACGTCTCTGGAGGAAGCAACCACGAATGACCACGCCCTAAAAACCTCACAAATGTGGTCCACACAACACACAAGTACACAACAAAGACACACACACTTCATACTCCTTTACTTAGAGGCATACACAATGGGCCTCACCCAAATACACATGCACACAGACATATACACAGCACTCACTCTAGGTTTCCGGCAGAGGCATCCACGATTGGACCCACCCTAGCAAACTCACAAAGGTGGACGCCACATCACACACATACACAACAAACCCACACGCGCACAACCCATGGTCTTTTTCTTACAGGCATCCACTTAGGGCATCACACACACACCCCCACACACATTCAGACACTCAGCACTCACACAAACTCTCTGGCAGAGGCATTCACACTTAGACATGCCAGAACAAACTCACAAATGTGGTCCCCTCAGCACACATGTACACAACAAAGACACAGAAACTTCTAGCTCCTTTTCATAAAGGTAGAAACAAAAGGCCTCACCCAACACAACACACACACTCACACACACAGCACATACACTAGTCTCCAGCAGAGG
Organism: Ursus americanus; assembly: GCF_024610735.1. Lineage (NCBI taxonomy): Eukaryota > Metazoa > Chordata > Mammalia > Carnivora > Ursidae > Ursus > Ursus americanus. The sequence goes on along the minus strand of NC_142163.1, from coordinate 9,680,367 downwards.
CATCCACACTTGGCACTGTCTCACCCAATTCAAACAGGTGGTCCTCACAACCCACACATACACAACAAAGGCACACAAACACCCATGGTGTTTTCCTTACAGCCATATAGTATGGACCTCATGGAAACACACACACACACAAACACACTCACACAGCAAACTTACACAGACACAAGGCCTCTGAGAGAGTAATTCACACTTTGCACTGCCCTCTCAGTCTCTGAAACATACTCTTGAAAACACAAAAGAATACTACAAGCAGAAACACACCAGGGTATTTAATTACAGCCATCCATATAGGGTCACACACAGACTCACACACAGATAGACAGCATTCACACTAGGTTTGTGGGAGAGGCGTCCACACGACCACTGCCATACAAAATCACAAACGTGATCACCAGAACACACACACACACAACTAACATACAAAACACCTATGGCCTTTGTTCTTACAGGCATGCATACTGGGACACACACACACACACACACACACACACACACACAAATATAGCACTCACACAAAGTCCCCAGCAGAGTCATCCACATTGGACACCGCCTAAGCAAAGTCAAACAGGTGGTCTTCCCAGCACACACATACACAACAAAGACACACAAAGACCCATCGTCTTTTTTTTATAAGCATACACAATGACCTTTACAAACACACACACACACACACACACACACACCCCACAGTAACATAGCAGTCACACAAGGCATCCGGGTGATTAATAATTACGTGGCACTGCCCTCGGAATCTCACAAACGTGTTCTCTACAACCCAAAATGACACAACAAACAAACGCACACACAAAGAGTTTCTTCTTACACACATTAACATAGAATCAATGACACACACACACCCAAAGACAATCACACACACAGCACTCACACTAGGTCTCCAGCAGAGGCCTCAACACACACACCCCCATACAAATTCACAAACAAGGAACTCCAAACACACACAAACACCCATGGTATTTTTCTTACAGGCATGCACAATGAGCATCACACACACTACCCACACACAAACATAGTACTCACACAAGGTCTGCAGCAGAGGCATCCACAATTGGACCAACCATAGCACACTCACAAGGTACTCCCCACAAAACACACATACTCAAAAAACACACACAAACACCCAAGCACTTTTTCTTACAAGTATCCACAATGGGTCTCACACACAGACACACACACACAAAAACACCACTGACACAAGGTCTCTGGCAGAGGAATCCACCCTTGGCACCGCGATAGCAAAGTCAAACAGGTGGTTCCCACAGCCCACACATAAACAAAAACAAACAAACAAAGAAACAAACATTCAGCGTCTTTTTTCTGACAAGCCTCCACATTGAGCTTCACGCACACACGCTAACAGACACACAGCACACACACTAGCTTTGCAACACAGGTATCCACAATTGTCACCGCCATAGCAAACACACAAATGGGACTCACAGCCCTCCCATACACAGCAGACACACACAAAACCATGGTCTTTTTCTTAGAGGCGTCCACATAGGACTGCACACACTCACAAACAGCATTCACACTAGTTCTGCAGCAGAGGCATCACACTAGGCACCGCCATTTCAAACGCAAAAATGAGGTCCCCACAACACACACAAACACAACAAATGCACACAAACACCCATGGACCTTTTCTGGCAGGCATGCACATAGGGCCTCACACACACACACACACACACACACACACTCACTCACACAACGTCTCTGGAGGAAGCAACCACGAATGACCACGCACTAAAAACCTCACAAATGTGGTCCACACAACACACAAGTACACAACAAAGACACACACACTTCATACTCCTTTACTTAGAGGCATACACAATGGGCCTCACCCAAATACACATGCACACAGACATATACACAGCACTCACTCTAGGTTTCCGGCAGAGGCATCCACGATTGGACCCACCCTAGCAAACTCACAAACGTGGACGCCACATCACACACATACACAACAAACCCACACGCGCACAACCCATGGTCTTTTTCTTACAGGCATCCACTTAGGGCATCACACACACACCCCCACACACATTCAGACACTCAGCACTCACACAAACTCTCTGGCAGAGGCATTCACACTTAGACATGCCAGAACAAACTCACAAATGTGGTCCCCTCAGCACACATGTACACAACAAAGACACAGAAACTTCTAGCTCCTTTTCATAAAGGTAGAAACAAAAGGCCTCACCCAACACAACACACACACTCACACACACAGCACATACACTAGTCTCCAGCAGAGGCATCCACACTTGGCACTGTCTCACCCAATTCAAACAGGCGGTCCTCACAACCCACACATACACAACAAAGGCACACAAACACCCATGGTGTTTTCCTTACAGCCATATAGTATGGACCTCATGGAAACACACACACACACAAACACACTCACACAGCAAACTTACACAGACACAAGGCCTCTGAGAGAGTAATTCACACTTTGCACTGCCCTCTCAGTCTCTGAAACATACTCTTGAAAACACAAAAGAATACTACAAGCAGAAACACACCAGGGTATTTAATTACAGCCATCCGTATAGGGTCACACACAGACTCACACACAGATAGACAGCATTCACACTAGGTTTGTGGGAGAGGCGTCCACACGACCACTGCATACAAAATCACAAACGTGATCACCAGAACACACACACACACAACTAACATACAAAACACCTATGGCCTTTGTTCTTACAGGCATGCATACTGGGACACACACACACACACACACACACACACACAAATATAGCACTCACACAAAGTCCCCAGCAGAGTCATCCACATTGGACACCGCCTAAGCAAAGTCAAACAGGTGGTCTTCCCAGCACACACATACACAACAAAGACACACAAAGACCCATCGTCTTTTTTTTATAAGCATACACAATGACCTTTACAAACACACACACACACACACACACACACACCCCACAGTAACATAGCAGTCACACAAGGCATCCGGGTGATTAATAATTACGTGGCACTGCCCTCGGAATCTCACAAACGTGTTCTCTACAACCCAAAATGACACAACAAACAAACGCACACACAAAGAGTTTCTTCTTACACACATTAACATAGAATCAATGACACACACACACCCAAAGACAATCACACACACAGCACTCACACTAGGTCTCCAGCAGAGGCCTCAACACACACACCCCCATACAAATTCACAAACAAGGAACTCCAAACACACACAAACACCCATGGTATTTTTCTTACAGGCATGCACAATGAGCATCACACACACTACCCACACACAAACATAGTACTCACACAAGGTCTACAGCAGAGGCATCCACAATTGGACCAACCATAGCACACTCACAAGGTACTCCCCACAAAACACACATACTCAAAAAACACACACAAACACCCAAGCACTTTTTCTTACAAGTATCCACAATGGGTCTCACACACAGACACACACACACAAAAACACCACTGACACAAGGTCTCTGGCAGAGGAATCCACCCTTGGCACCGCGATAGCAAAGTCAAACAGGTGGTTCCCACAGCCCACACATAAACAAAAACAAACAAACAAAGAAACAAACATTCAGCGTCTTTTTTCTGACAAGCCTCCACATTGAGCTTCACGCACACACGCTAACAGACACACAGCACACACACTAGCTTTGCAACACAGGTATCCACAATTGTCACCGCCATAGCAAACACACAAATGGGACTCACAGCCCTCCCATACACAGCAGACACACACAAAACCATGGTCTTTTTCTTAGAGGCGTCCACATAGGACTGCACACACTCACAAACAGCATTCACACTAGTTCTGCAGCAGAGGCATCACACTAGGCACCGCCATTTCAAACGCAAAAATGAGGTCCCCACAACACACACAAACACAACAAATGCACACAAACACCCATGGACCTTTTCTGGCAGGCATGCACATAGGGCCTCACACACACACACACACACACACACACACTCACTCACACAACGTCTCTGGAGGAAGCAACCACGAATGACCACGCCCTAAAAACCTCACAAATGTGGTCCACACAACACACAAGTACACAACAAAGACACACACACTTCATACTCCTTTACTTAGAGGCATACACAATGGGCCTCACCCAAATACACATGCACACAGACATATACACAGCACTCACTCTAGGTTTCCGGCAGAGGCATCCACGATTGGACCCACCCTAGCAAACTCACAAAGGTGGACGCCACATCACACACATACACAACAAACCCACACGCGCACAACCCATGGTCTTTTTCTTACAGGCATCCACTTAGGGCATCACACACACACCCCCACACACATTCAGACACTCAGCACTCACACAAACTCTCTGGCAGAGGCATTCACACTTAGACATGCCAGAACAAACTCACAAATGTGGTCCCCTCAGCACACATGTACACAACAAAGACACAGAAACTTCTAGCTCCTTTTCATAAAGGTAGAAACAAAAGGCCTCACCCAACACAACACACACACTCACACACACAGCACATACACTAGTCTCCAGCAGAGGCATCCACACTTGGCACTGTCTCACCCAATTCAAACAGGCGGTCCTCACAACCCACACATACACAACAAAGGCACACAAACACCCATGGTGTTTTCCTTACAGCCATATAGTGTGGACCTCATGGAATCACACACACACACAAACACACACACACAGCAAACTTACACAGACACAAGGCATCTGAGAGAGTAATTCACACTTTGCACTGCCCTCTCAGTCTCAGAAACATACTCTTGACAACACAAAAGAATACTACAAGCAGAAACACACCAGGGTGTTTAATTACAGCCATCCATATAGGGTCACACACACACTCACACACACATAGACAGCATTCACACTAGGTTTGTGGGAGAGGCGTCCACACGACCACTGCCATAGAAAATCACAAACGTGATCACCAGAACACACACACACACAACTAACATACAAAACACCTATGGCCTTTGTTCTTACAGGCATGCCTAATGGGACACACATGCACACACACACACACAGACACACACACACAAATATAGCACTCACACAAAGTCCTCAGCAGAGTCATCCACATTGGACACCGCCTAAGCAAAGTCAAACAGGTGGTCTTCCCAGCACACACATACACAACAAAGACACACAAAGACCCATCGTCTTTTTTTTATAAGCATACACAATCACCTTTACAAACACATACACACACACACACACATACACACACACCACAGTAACATAGCAGTCACACAAGGCATCCGGGTAATTAATAATTATGTGGCACTGCCCTCGGAATCTCACAAACGTGTTCTCTACAACCCAAAATGACACAACAAACACACGCACACACAAAGGGTTTCTTCTTTCACACATTAACATAGAATCACTGACACACACACACCCAAAGACAATCACACACACAGCACTCACACTAGGTCTCCAGCAGAGGCCTCAACACACACACCCCCATACAAATTCACAAACAAGGAACTCCAAACACACACAAACACCCATGGTATTTTTCTTACAGGCATGCACAATGAGCATCACACACACTACCCACACACAAACATAGTACTCACACAAGGTCTGCAGCAGAGGCATCCACAATTGGACCAACCATAGCACACTCACAAGGTAGTCCCCACAAAACACACATACTCAAAAAACACACACAAACACCCAAGCACTTTTTCTTACAAGTATCCACAATGGGTCTCACACACAGACACACACACACAAACACACCACTGACACAAGGTCTCTGGCATAGGAATCCACCCTTGGCACCGCTATAGCAAAGTCAAACAGGTGGTTCCCACAGCCCACACATAAACAAAAACAAAGAAACAAAGAAACAAACATTCAGCGTCTTTTTTCTGACAAGCCTCCACATTGAGCTCCACGCACAGACGGTAACAGACACACAGCACACACACTAGCTTTGCAACACAGGTATCCACAATTGTCACCGCCATAGCAAACACACAAATGGGACCCACAGCCCTCACATACACAGCAGACACACACAAAACCATGGTCTTTTTCTTAGAGGCGTCCACATAGGACTGCACACACTCACAAACAGCATTCACACTAGTTCTGCAGCAGAGGCATCACACTAGGCACCACCATTTCAAACGCAAAAATGAGGTCCCCACAACACACACAAACACAACAAATGCACACAAACACCCATGGACCTTTTCTGGCAGGCATGCACATAGGGCCTCACACACACACACACACACACACACACACACTCACTCACACAACGTCTCTGGAGGAAGCAACCACGAATGACCACGCCCTAAAAACCTCACAAATGTGGTCCACACAACACACAAGTACACAACAAAGACACACACACTTCATACTCCTTTACTTAGAGGCATACACAATGGGCCTCACCCAAATACACATGCACACAGACATATACACAGCACTCACTCTAGGTTTCCGGCAGAGGCATCCACGATTGGACCCACCCTAGCAAAACTCACAAAGGTGGACGCCACATCACACACATACACAATAAACCCACACGCGCACAACCCATGGTCTTTTTCTTACAGGCATCCACTTAGGGCATCACACACACACCCCCACACACATTCAGACACTCAGCACTCACACAAACTCTCTGGCAGAGGCATTCACACTTAGACATGCCAGAACAAACTCACAAATGTGGTCCCCTCAGCACACATGTACACAACAAAGACACAGAAACTTCTAGCTCCTTTTCATAAAGGTAGAAACAAAAGGCCTCACCCAACACAACACACACACTCACACACACAGCACATACACTAGTCTCCAGCAGAGGCATCCACACTTGGCACTGTCAAACCCAATTTAAACAGGCGGTCCTCACAACCCACACATACACAACAAAAGCACACAAACACCCATGGTGTTTTCCTTAGAGCCATATAGTGTGGACGTCTCGGAATCACACACACACACAAACACACTCACACTGCAAACTTACACAGACACAAGGCATCTGAGAGAGTAATTCACACTTTGCACTGCCCTCTCAGTCTCAGAAACATACTCTTGACAACACAAAAGAATACTACAAGCAGAAACACACCAGGGTGTTTAATTACAGCCATCCATATAGGGTCACACACACACTCACACACACATAGACAGCATTCACACTAGGTTTGTGGGAGAGGCGTCCACACGACCACTGCCATACAAAATCACAAACGTGATCACCAGAACACACACACACACACACACAACTAACATACAAAACACCTATGGCCTTTGTTCTTACAGGCATGCATAATGGGACACACACACACACACACACACAAATATAGCACTCACACAAAGTCCCCAGCAGAGTCATCCACATTGGACACCGCCTAAGCAAAGTCAAACAGGTGGTCTTCCCAGCACACACATACACAACAAAGACACACAAAGACCCATCGTCTTTTTTTATAAGCATACACAATCACCTTTACAAACACACACACACACACACACACACACACACACACACACACACACCCCACAGTAACATAGCAGTCACACAAGGCATCCGGGTGATTAATAATTACGTGGCACTGCCCTCGGAATCTCACAAACGTGTTCTCTACAACCCAAAATGACACAACAAACACACGCACACACAAAGGGTTTCTTCTTACACACATTAACATAGAATCACTGACACACACACACCCAAAGACAATCACACACACAGCACTCACACTAGGTCTCCAGCAGAGGCCTCAACACACACACCCCCATACAAATTCACAAACAAGGAACTCCAAACACACACAAACACCCATGGTATTTTTCTTACAGGCATGCACAATGAGCATCACACACACTACCCACACACAAACATAGTACTCACACAAGGTCTACAGCAGAGGCATCCACAATTGGACCAACCATAGCACACTCACAAGGTAGTCCCCACAAAACACACATACTCAAAAAACACACACAAACACCCAAGCACTTTTTCTTACAAGTATCCACAATGGGTCTCACACACAGACACACACACACAAACACACCACTGACACAAGGTCTCTGGCAGAGGAATCCACCCTTGGCACCGCGATAGCAAAGTCAAACAGGTGGTTCCCACAGCCCACACATAAACAAAAACAAAGAAACAAAGAAACAAACATTCAGCGTCTTTTTTCTGACAAGCCTCCACATTGAGCTTCACGCACACACGCTAACAGACACACAGCACACACACTAGCTTTGCAACACAGGTATCCACAATTGTCACCGCCATAGCAAACACACAAATGGGACCCACAGCCCTCACATACACAGCAGACACACACAAAACCATGGTCTTTTTCTTAGAGGCGTCCACATAGGACTGCACACACTCACAAACAGCATTCACACTAGTTCTGCAGCAGAGGCATCACACTAGGCACCGCCATTTCAAACGCAAAAATGAGGTCCCCACAACACACACAAACACAACACATGCACACAAACACCCATGGACTTTTTCTGGCAGGCATCCACATAGGGCCTCACACACACACACACACACACACACACACACACTAACTCACACAACGTCTCTGGAGGAAGCAACCACGAATGACCACGCCCTAAAAACCTCACAAATGTGGTCCACACAACACACAAGTACACAACAAAGACACACACACTTCATACTCCTTTACTTAGAGGCATACACAATGGGCCTCACCCAAATACACATGCACACAGACATATACACAGCACTCACTCTAGGTTTCCGGCAGAGGCATCCACGATTGGACCCACCCTAGCAAACTCACAAAGGTGGACGCCACATCACACACATACACAACAAACCCACACGAGCACAACCCATGGTCTTTTTCTTACAGGCATCCACTTGGGGCATCACACACACACCCACACACACATTCACACACTCAGCACTCACACAAACTCTCTGGCAGAGGCATTCACACTTAGACATGCCAGAACAAACTCACAAATGTGGTCCCCTCAGCACACATGTACACAACAAAGACACAGAAACTTCTAGCTCCTTTTCATAAAGGTAGAAACAAAAGGCCTCACCCAACACAACACACACACTCACACACACAGCACATACACTAGTCTCCAGCAGAGGCATCCACACTTGGCACTGTCTCACCCAATTCAAACAGGCGGTCCTCACAACCCACACATACACAACAAAGGCACACAAACACCCATGGTGTTTTCCTTACAGCCATATAGTATGGACCTCACGGAAACACACACACACACAAACACACTCACACAGCAAACTTACACAGACACAAGGCATCTGAGAGAGTAATTCACACTTTGCACTGCCCTCTCAGTCTCAGAAACATACTCTTGACAACACAAAAGAATACTACAAGCAGAAACACACCAGGGTGTTTAATTACAGCCATCCATATAGGGTCACACACACACTCACACACACATAGACAGCATTCACACTAGGTTTGTGGGAGAGGAGTCCACACGACCACTGCCATACAAAATCACAAACGTGATTACCAGAACACACACACACACACAACTAACATACAAAACACCTATGGCCTTTGTTCTTACAGGCATGCATAATGGGACACACACACACACACACACACACACACACACAAATATAGCACTCACACAAAGTCCCCAGCAGAGTCATCCACATTGGACACCGCCTAAGCAAAGTCAAACAGGTGGTCTTCCCAGCACACACATAAACAACAAAGACACACAAAGACCCATGGTCTTTTTTTTATAAGCATACACAATCACCTTTACAAACACACACACACACACACCACAGTAACATAGCAGTCACACAAGGCATCCGGGTGATTAATAATTATGTGGCACTGCCCTCGGAATCTCACAAACGTGTTCTCTACAACCCAAAATGACACAACAAACACACGCACACACAAAGGGTTTCTTCTTTCACACATTAACATAGACACAGCACTCACACTAGGTCTCCAGCAGAGGCCTCAACACACACACCCCCATACAAATTCACAAACAAGGAACTCCAAACACACACAAACACCCATGGTATTTTTCTTACAGGCATGCACAATGAGCATCACACACACTACCCACACACAAACATAGTACTCACACAAGGTCTACAGCAGAGGCATCCACAATTGGACCAACCATAGCACACTCACAAGGTAGTCCCCACAAAACACACATACTCAAAAAACACACACAAACACCCAAGCACTTTTTCTTACAAGTATCCACAATGGGTCTCACACACAGACACACACAAACACACCACTGACACAAGGTCTCTGGCAGAGGAATCCACCCTTGGCACCGCGATAGCAAAGTCAAACAGGTGGTTCCCACAGCCCACACATACACAAAAACAAACAAACAAAGAAACAAACATTCAGCGTCTTTTTTCTGACAAGCCTCCACATTGAGCTCCACGCACACACGCTAACAGACACAGAGTACACACTCTACCTTTGCAACACAGGTATCCACAATTGTCACCGCCATAGCAAACACACAAATGGGACCCACAGCCCTCACATACACAGCAGACACACACAAAACCATGGTCTTTTTCTTAGAGGCGTCCACATAGGACTGCACACACTCACAAACAGCATTCACACTAGTTCTGCAGCAGAGGCATCACACTAGGCACCGCCATTTCAAACGCAAAAATGAGGTCCCCACAACACACACAAACACAACACATGCACACAAACACCCATGGACTTTTTCTGGCAGGCATCCACATAGGGCCTCACACACACACACACACACACACACACACACACACACTAACTCACACAACGTCTCTGGAGGAAGCAACCACGAATGACCACGCCCTAAAAACCTCACAAATGTGGTCCACACAACACACAAGTACACAACAAAGACACACACACTTCATACTCCTTTACTTAGAGGCATACACAATGGGCCTCACCCAAATACACATGCACACAGACATATACACAGCACTCACTCTAGGTTTCCGGCAGAGGCATCCACGATTGGACCCACCCTAGCAAACTCACAAAGGTGGACGCCACATCACACACATACACAACAAACCCACACGAGCACAACCCATGGTCTTTTTCTTACAGGCATCCACTTGGGGCATCACACACACACCCACACACACATTCACACACTCAGCACTCACACAAACTCTCTGGCAGAGGCATTCACACTTAGACATGCCAGAACAAACTCACAAATGTGGTCCCCTCAGCACACATGTACACAACAAAGACACAGAAACTTCTAGCTCCTTTTCATAAAGGTAGAAACAAAAGGCCTCACCCAACACAACACACACACTCACACACACAGCACATACACTAGTCTCCAGCAGAGGCATCCACACTTGGCACTGTCTCACCCAATTCAAACAGGCGGTCCTCACAACCCACACATACACAACAAAGGCACACAAACACCCATGGTGTTTTCCTTACAGCCATATAGTATGGACCTCACGGAAACACACACACACACAAACACACTCACACAGCAAACTTACACAGACACAAGGCATCTGAGAGAGTAATTCACACTTTGCACTGCCCTCTCAGTCTCAGAAACATACTCTTGACAACACAAAAGAATACTACAAGCAGAAACACACCACGGTGTTTAATTACAGCCATCCATATAGGGTCACACACACACTCACACACACATAGACAGCATTCACACTAGGTTTGTGGGAGAGGCGTCCACACGACCACTGCCATACAAAATCACAAACGTGATCACCAGAACACACACAGACACAACTAACATACAAAACACCTATGGCCTTTGTTCTTACAGGCATGCATAATGGGACACACACACACACACACACACACACACACAAATATAGCACTCACACAAAGTCCCCAGCAGAGTCATCCACATTGGACACCGCCTAAGCAACGTCAAACAGGTGGTCTTCCCAGCACACACATACACAACAAAGACACAACGACCAATCATCTTTTTTTTATAAGCATACACAATCACCTTTACAAACACACACACACACACACACACCACAGTAACATAGCAGTCACACAAGGCATCCGGGTGATTAATATTACGTGGCACTGCCCTCGGAATCTCACAAACGTGTTCTCTACAACCCAAAATGACACAGCAAACACACGAACACACAAAGGGTTTCTTCTTACACACATTAACATAGAATCACTGACACACACACACCCAAAGACAATCACACACACAGCACTCACACTAGGTCTCCAGCAGAGGCCTCAACACACACATCCCCATACAAATTCACAAACAAGGAACTCCAAACACACCCAAACACCCATGGTATTTTTCTTACAGGCATGCACAATGAGCATCACACACACTACCCACACACAAACATAGTACTCACACAAGGTCTGCAGCAGAGGCATCCACAATTGGACCAACCATAGCACACTCACAAGGTAGTCCCCACAAAACACACATACTCAAAAAACACACACAAACACCCAAGCACTTTTTCTTACAAGTATCCACAATGGGTCTCACACACAGACACACACAAACACACCACTGACACAAGGTCTCTGGCAGAGGAATCCACCCTTGGCACCGCGATAGCAAAGTCAAACAGGTGGTTCCCACAGCCCACACATACACAAAAACAAACAAACAAAGAAACAAACATTCAGCGTCTTTTTTCTGACAAGCCTCCACATTGAGCTCCATGCACACACGCTAACAGACACACAGCACACACACTAGCTTTGCAACACAGATATCCACAATTGTCACCGCCATAGCAAACACGCAAATGGACCCACAGCCCTCACATACACAGCAGACACACACAAAACCATGGTCTTTTTCTTAGAGGCGTCCACATAGGACTGCACACACTCACAAACAGCATTCACACTAGTTCTGCAGCAGAGGCATCACACTAGGCACCGCCATTTCAAACGCAAAAATGAGGCCCCACAACACACACAAACACAACACATGCACACAAACACCCATGGACTTTTTCTGGCAGGCATCCACATAGGGCCTCACACACACACACACACACACACACACACACACACTAACTCACACAACGTCTCTGGAGGAAGCAACCACGAATGACCACGCCCTAAAAACCTCACAAATGTGGTCCACACAACACACAAGTACACAACAAAGACACACACACTTCATACTCCTTTACTTAGAGGCATACACAATGGGCCTCACCCAAATACACATGCACACAGACATATACACAGCACTCACTCTAGGTTTCCGGCAGAGGCATCCACGATTGGACCCACCCTAGCAAACTCACAAAGGTGGACGCCACATCACACACATACACAACAAACCCACACGAGCACAACCCATGGTCTTTTTCTTACAGGCATCCACTTGGGGCATCACACACACACCCACACACACATTCACACACTCAGCACTCACACAAACTCTCTGGCAGAGGCATTCACACTTAGACATGCCAGAACAAACTCACAAATGTGGTCCCCTCAGCACACATGTACACAACAAAGACACAGAAACTTCTAGCTCCTTTTCATAAAGGTAGAAACAAAAGGCCTCACCCAACACAACACACACACTCACACACACAGCACATACACTAGTCTCCAGCAGAGGCATCCACACTTGGCACTGTCTCACCCAATTCAAACAGGCGGTCCTCACAACCCACACATACACAACAAAGGCACACAAACACCCATGGTGTTTTCCTTACAGCCATATAGTATGGACCTCACGGAAACACACACACACACAAACACACTCACACAGCAAACTTACACAGACACAAGGCATCTGAGAGAGTAATTCACACTTTGCACTGCCCTCTCAGTCTCAGAAACATACTCTTGACAACACAAAAGAATACTACAAGCAGAAACACACCAGGGTGTTTAATTACAGCCATCCATATAGGGTCACACACACACTCACACACACATAGACAGCATTCACACTAGGTTTGTGGGAGAGGAGTCCACACGACCACTGCCATACAAAATCACAAACGTGATCACCAGAACACACACAGACACAACTAACATACAAAACACCTATGGCCTTTGTTCTTACAGGCATGCATAATGGGACACACACACACACACACACACACACACACAAATATAGCACTCACACAAAGTCCTCAGCAGAGTCATCCACATTGGACACCGCCTAAGCAAAGTCAAACAGGTGGTCTTCCCAGCACACACATACACAACAAAGACACACAAAGACCCAGGGTCTTTTTTTTATAAGCATACACAATCACCTTTACAAACACACACACACACACACACACACACACACCACAGTAACATAGCAGTCACACAAGGCATCCGGGTGATTAATAATTACGTGGCACTGCCGTCGGAATCTCACAAACGTGTTCTCTACAACCCAAAATGACACAACAAACACACGCACACACAAAGGGTTTCTTCTTTCACACATTAACATAGAATCACTGACACACACACACCCAAAGACAATCACACACACAGCACTCACACTAGGTCTCCAGCAGAGGCCTCAACACACACATCCCCATACAAATTCACAAACAAGGAACTCCAAACACACACAAACACCCATGGTATTTTTCTTACAGGCATGCACAATGAGCATCACACACACTACCCACACACAAACATAGTACTCACACAAGGTCTGCAGCAGAGGCATCCACAATTGGACCAACCATAGCACACTCACAAGGTAGTCCCCACAAAACACACATACTCAAAAAACACACACAAACACCCAAGCACTTTTTCTTACAAGTATCCACAATGGGTCTCACACACAGACACACACAAACACACCACTGACACAAGGTCTCTGGCAGAGGAATCCACCCTTGGCACCGCGATAGCAAAGTCAAACAGGTGGTTCCCACAGCCCACACATACACAAAAACAAACAAACAAAGAAACAAACATTCAGCGTCTTTTTTCTGACAAGCCTCCACATTGAGCTCCATGCACACACGCTAACAGACACACAGCACACACACTAGCTTTGCAACACAGATATCCACAATTGTCACCGCCATAGCAAACACGCAAATGGGACCCACAGCCCTCACATACACAGCAGACACACACAAAACCATGGTCTTTTTCTTAGAGGCGTCCACATAGGACTGCACACACTCACAAACAGCATTCACACTAGTTCTGCAGCAGAGGCATCACACTAGGCACCGCCATTTCAAACGCAAAAATGAGGTCCCCACAACACACACAAACACAACACATGCACACAAACACCCATGGACTTTTTCTGGCAGGCATCCACATAGGGCCTCACACACACACACACACACACACACACACACTAACTCACACAACGTCTCTGGAGGAAGCAACCACGAATGACCACGCCCTAAAAACCTCACAAATGTGGTCCACACAACACACAAGTACACAACAAAGACACACACACTTCATACTCCTTTACTTAGAGGCATACACAATGGGCCTCACCCAAATACACATGCACACAGACATATACACAGCACTCACTCTAGGTTTCCGGCAGAGGCATCCACGATTGGACCCACCCTAGCAAACTCACAAAGGTGGACGCCACATCACACACATACACAACAAACCCACACGAGCACAACCCATGGTCTTTTTCTTACAGGCATCCACTTGGGGCATCACACACACACCCACACACACATTCACACACTCAGCACTCACACAAACTCTCTGGCAGAGGCATTCACACTTAGACATGCCAGAACAAACTCACAAATGTGGTCCCCTCAGCACACATGTACACAACAAAGACACAGAAACTTCTAGCTCCTTTTCATAAAGGTAGAAACAAAAGGCCTCACCCAACACAACACACACACTCACACACACAGCACATACACTAGTCTCCAGCAGAGGCATCCACACTTGGCACTGTCTCACCCAATTCAAACAGGCGGTCCTCACAACCCACACATACACAACAAAGGCACACAAACACCCATGGTGTTTTCCTTACAGCCATATAGTATGGACCTCACGGAAACACACACACACACAAACACACTCACACAGCAAACTTACACAGACACAAGGCATCTGAGAGAGTAATTCACACTTTGCACTGCCCTCTCAGTCTCAGAAACATACTCTTGACAACACAAAAGAATACTACAAGCAGAAACACACCAGGGTGTTTAATTACAGCCATCCATATAGGGTCACACACACACTCACACACACATACACAGCATTCACACTAGGTTTGTGGGAGAGGAGTAAACACGACCACTGCCATACAAAATCACAAACGTGATCACCAGAACACACACAGACACAACTAACATACAAAACACCTATGGCCTTTGTTCTTACAGGCATGCATAATGGAACACACACACACACACACACACACACACACACACACACACAAATATAGCACTCACACAAAGTCCCCAGCAGAGTCATCCACATTGGACACCGCCTAAGCAAAGTCAAACAGGTGGTCTTCCCAGCACACACATACACAACAAAGACACACAAAGACCTAGGGTCTTTTTTTTATAAGCATACACAATCACCTTTACAAACACACACACACACACACACACACACCACAGTAACATAGCAGTCACACAAGGCATCCGGGTGATTAATATTACGTGGCACTGCCCTCGGAATCTCACAAACGTGTTCTCTACAACCCAAAATGACACAGCAAACACACGCACACACAAAGGGTTTCTTCTTTCACACATTAACATAGAATCACTGACACACACACACCCAAAGACAATCACACACACAGCACTCACACTAGGTCTCCAGCAGAGGCCTCAACACACACATCCCCATACAAATTCACAAACAAGGAACTCCAAACACACACAAACACCCATGGTATTTTTCTTACAGGCATGCACAATGAGCATCACACACACTACCCACACACAAACATAGTACTCACACAAGGTCTGCAGCACAGGCATCCACAATTGGACCAACCATAGCACACTCACAAGGTAGTCCCCACAAAACACACATACTCAAAAAACACACACAAACACCCAAGCACTTTTTCTTACAAGTATCCACAATGGGTCTCACACACAGACACACACAAACACACCACTGACACAAGGTCTCTGGCAGAGGAATCCACCCTTGGCACCGCGATAGCAAAGTCAAACAGGTGGTTCCCACAGCCCACACATACACAAAAACAAACAAACAAAGAAACAAACATTCAGTGTCTTTTTTCTGACAAGCCTCCACATTGAGCTCCACGCACACACGCTAACAGACACACAGCACACACACTAGCTTTGCAACACAGGTATCCACAATTGTCACCGCCATAGCAAACACACAAATGGGACCCACAGCCCTCACATACACAGCAGACACACACAAAACCATGGTCTTTTTCTTAGAGGCGTCCACATAGGACTGCACACACTCACAAACAGCATTCACACTAGTTCTGCAGCAGAGGCATCACACTAGGCACCGCCATTTCAAACGCAAAAATGAGGTCCCCACAACACACACAAACACAACACATGCACACAAACACCCATGGACTTTTTCTGGCAGGCATCCACATAGGGCCTCACACACACACACACACACACACACACACACACACACACACTAACTCACACAACGTCTCTGGAGGAAGCAACCACGAATGACCACGCCCTAAAAACCTCACAAATGTGGTCCACACAACACACAAGTACACAACAAAGACACACACACTTCATACTCCTTTACTTAGAGGCATACACAATGGGCCTCACCCAAATACACATGCACACAGACATATACACAGCACTCACTCTAGGTTTCCGGCAGAGGCATCCACGATTGGACCCACCCTAGCAAACTCACAAAGGTGGACGCCACATCACACACATACACAACAAACCCACACGAGCACAACCCATGGTCTTTTTCTTACAGGCATCCACTTGGGGCATCACACACACACCCACACACACATTCACACACTCAGCACTCACACAAACTCTCTGGCAGAGGCATTCACACTTAGACATGCCAGAACAAACTCACAAATGTGGTCCCCTCAGCACACATGTACACAACAAAGACACAGAAACTTCTAGCTCCTTTTCATAAAGGTAGAAACAAAAGGCCTCACCCAACACAACACACACACTCACACACACAGCACATACACTAGTCTCCAGCAGAGGCATCCACACTTGGCACTGTCTCACCCAATTCAAACAGGCGGTCCTCACAACCCACACATACACAACAAAGGCACACAAACACCCATGGTGTTTTCCTTACAGCCATATAGTATGGACCTCATGGAAACACACACACACACAAACACACTCACACAGCAAACTTACACAGACACAAGGCATCTGAGAGAGTAATTCACACTTTGCACTGCCCTCTCAGTCTCAGAAACATACTCTTGACAACACAAAAGAATACTACAAGCAGAAACACACCAGGGTGTTTAATTACAGCCATCCATATAGGGTCACACACACACTCACACACACATAGACAGCATTCACACTAGGTTTGTGGGAGAGGAGTCCACACGACCACTGCCATACAAAATCACAAACGTGATCACCAGAACACACACAGACACAACTAACATACAAAACACCTATGGCCTTTGTTCTTACAGGCATGCATAATGGGACACACACACACACACACACACACACACACACAAATATAGCACTCACACAAAGTCCTCAGCAGAGTCATCCACATTGGACACCGCCTAAGCAAAGTCAAACAGGTGGTCTTCCCAGCACACACATACACAACAAAGACACACAAAGACCCAGGGTCTTTTTTTTATAAGCATACACAATCACCTTTACAAACACACACACACACACACACACACACACCACAGTAACATAGCAGTCACACAAGGCATCCGGGTGATTAATAATTACGTGGCACTGCCCTCGGAATCTCACAAACGTGTTCTCTACAACCCAAAATGACACAACAAACACACGCACACACAAAGGGTTTCTTCTTTCACACATTAACATAGAATCACTGACACACACACACCCAAAGACAATCACACACACAGCACTCACACTAGGTCTCCAGCAGAGGCCTCAACACACACATCCCCATACAAATTCACAAACAAGGAACTCCAAACACACACAAACACCCATGGTATTTTTCTTACAGGCATGCACAATGAGCATCACACACACTACCCACACACAAACATAGTACTCACACAAGGTCTGCAGCAGAGGCATCCACAATTGGACCAACCATAGCACACTCACAAGGTAGTCCCCACAAAACACACATACTCAAAAAACACACACAAACACCCAAGCACTTTTTCTTACAAGTATCCACAATGGGTCTCACACAGAGACACACACAAACACACCACTGACACAAGGTCTCTGGCAGAGGAATCCACCCTTGGCACCGCGATAGCAAAGTCAAACAGGTGGTTCCCACAGCCCACACATACACAAAAACAAACAAACAAAGAAACAAACATTCAGCGTCTTTTTTCTGACAAGCCTCCACATTGAGCTCCACGCACACACGCTAACAGACACACAGCACACACACTAGCTTTGCAACACAGGTATCCACAATTGTCACCGCCATAGCAAACACACAAATGGGACCCACAGCCCTCACATACACAGCAGACACACACAAAACCATGGTCTTTTTCTTAGAGGCGTCCACATAGGACTGCACACACTCACAAACAGCATTCACACTAGTTCTGCAGCAGAGGCATCACACTAGGCACCGCCATTTCAAACGCAAAAATGAGGTCCCCACAACACACACAAACACAACACATGCACACAAACACCCATGGACTTTTTCTGGCAGGCATCCACATAGGGCCTCACACACACACACACACACACACACACACACACACACACTAACTCACACAACGTCTCTGGAGGAAGCAACCACGAATGACCACGCCCTAAAAACCTCACAAATGTGGTCCACACAACACACAAGTACACAACAAAGACACACACACTTCATACTCCTTTACTTAGAGGCATACACAATGGGCCTCACCCAAATACACATGCACACAGACATATACACAGCACTCACTCTAGGTTTCCGGCAGAGGCATCCACGATTGGACCCACCCTAGCAAACTCACAAAGGTGGACGCCACATCACACACATACACAACAAACCCACACGAGCACAACCCATGGTCTTTTTCTTACAGGCATCCACTTGGGGCATCACACACACACCCACACACACATTCACACACTCAGCACTCACACAAACTCTCTGGCAGAGGCATTCACACTTAGACATGCCAGAACAAACTCACAAATGTGGTCCCCTCAGCACACATGTACACAACAAAGACACAGAAACTTCTAGCTCCTTTTCATAAAGGTAGAAACAAAAGGCCTCACCCAACACAACACACACACTCACACACACAGCACATACACTAGTCTCCAGCAGAGGCATCCACACTTGGCACTGTCTCACCCAATTCAAACAGGCGGTCCTCACAACCCACACATACACAACAAAGGCACACAAACACCCATGGTGTTTTCCTTACAGCCATATAGTATGGACCTCACGGAAACACACACACACACAAACACACTCACACAGCAAACTTACACAGACACAAGGCATCTGAGAGAGTAATTCACACTTTGCACTGCCCTCTCAGTCTCAGAAACATACTCTTGACAACACAAAAGAATACTACAAGCAGAAACACACCAGGGTGTTTAATTACAGCCATCCATATAGGGTCACACACACACTCACACACACATAGACAGCATTCACACTAGGTTTGTGGGAGAGGAGTCCACACGACCACTGCCATACAAAATCACAAACGTGATCACCAGAACACACACAGACACAACTAACATACAAAACACCTATGGCCTTTGTTCTTACAGGCATGCATAATGGGACACACACACACACACACACACACACACACACACACAAATATAGCACTCACACAAAGTCCTCAGCAGAGTCATCCACATTGGACACCGCCTAAGCAAAGTCAAACAGGTGGTCTTCCCAGCACACACATACACAACAAAGACACACAAAGACCCAGGGTCTTTTTTTTATAAGCATACACAATCACCTTTACAAACACACACACACACACACACACACACACCACAGTAACATAGCAGTCACACAAGGCATCCGGGTGATTAATAATTACGTGGCACTGCCCTCGGAATCTCACAAACGTGTTCTCTACAACCCAAAATGACACAACAAACACACGCACACACAAAGGGTTTCTTCTTTCACACATTAACATAGAATCACTGACACACACACACCCAAAGACAATCACACACACAGCACTCACACTAGGTCTCCAGCAGAGGCCTCAACACACACATCCCCATACAAATTCACAAACAAGGAACTCCAAACACACACAAACACCCATGGTATTTTTCTTACAGGCATGCACAATGAGCATCACACACACTACCCACACACAAACATAGTACTCACACAAGGTCTGCAGCAGAGGCATCCACAATTGGACCAACCATAGCACACTCACAAGGTAGTCCCCACAAAACACACATACTAAAAAACACACACAAACACCCAAGCACTTTTTCTTACAAGTATCCACAATGGGTCTCACACACAGACACACACAAACACACCACTGACACAAGGTCTCTGGCAGAGGAATCCACCCTTGGCACCGCGATAGCAAAGTCAAACAGGTGGTTCCCACAGCCCACACATACACAAAAACAAACAAACAAAGAAACAAACATTCAGCGTCTTTTTTCTGACAAGCCTCCACATTGAGCTCCACGCACACACGCTAACAGACACACAGCACACACACTAGCTTTGCAACACAGGTATCCACAATTGTCACCGCCATAGCAAACACACAAATGGGACCCACAGCCCTCACATACACAGCAGACACACACAAAACCATGGTCTTTTTCTTAGAGGCGTCCACATAGGACTGCACACACTCACAAACAGCATTCACACTAGTTCTGCAGCAGAGGCATCACACTAGGCACCGCCATTTCAAACGCAAAAATGAGGTCCCCACAACACACACAAACACAACACATGCACACAAACACCCATGGACTTTTTCTGGCAGGCATCCACATAGGGCCTCACACACACACACACACACACACACACACACACACACACACACTAACTCACACAACGTCTCTGGAGGAAGCAACCACGAATGACCACGCCCTAAAAACCTCACAAATGTGGTCCACACAACACACAAGTACACAACAAAGACACACACACTTCATACTCCTTTACTTAGAGGCATACACAATGGGCCTCACCCAAATACACATGCACACAGACATATACACAGCACTCACTCTAGGTTTCCGGCAGAGGCATCCACGATTGGACCCACCCTAGCAAACTCACAAAGGTGGACGCCACATCACACACATACACAACAAACCCACACGAGCACAACCCATGGTCTTTTTCTTACAGGCATCCACTTGGGGCATCACACACACACCCACACACACATTCACACACTCAGCACTCACACAAACTCTCTGGCAGAGGCATTCACACTTAGACATGCCAGAACAAACTCACAAATGTGGTCCCCTCAGCACACATGTACACAACAAAGACACAGAAACTTCTAGCTCCTTTTCATAAAGGTAGAAACAAAAGGCCTCACCCAACACAACACACACACTCACACACACAGCACATACACTAGTCTCCAGCAGAGGCATCCACACTTGGCACTGTCTCACCCAATTCAAACAGGCGGTCCTCACAACCCACACATACACAACAAAGGCACACAAACACCCATGGTGTTTTCCTTACAGCCATATAGTATGGACCTCACGGAAACACACACACACACAAACACACTCACACAGCAAACTTACACAGACACAAGGCATCTGAGAGAGTAATTCACACTTTGCACTGCCCTCTCAGTCTCAGAAACATACTCTTGACAACACAAAAGAATACTACAAGCAGAAACACACCAGGGTGTTTAATTACAGCCATCCATATAGGGTCACACACACACTCACACACACATAGACAGCATTCACACTAGGTTTGTGGGAGAGGAGTCCACACGACCACTGCCATACAAAATCACAAACGTGATCACCAGAACACACACAGACACAACTAACATACAAAACACCTATGGCCTTTGTTCTTACAGGCATGCATAATGGGACACACACACACACACACACACACACACACACAAATATAGCACTCACACAAAGTCCTCAGCAGAGTCATCCACATTGGACACCGCCTAAGCAAAGTCAAACAGGTGGTCTTCCCAGCACACACATACACAACAAAGACACACAAAGACCCAGGGTCTTTTTTTTATAAGCATACACAATCACCTTTACAAACACACACACACACACACACACACACACCACAGTAACATAGCAGTCACACAAGGCATCCGGGTGATTAATAATTACGTGGCACTGCCCTCGGAATCTCACAAACGTGTTCTCTACAACCCAAAATGACACAACAAACACACGCACACACAAAGGGTTTCTTCTTTCACACATTAACATAGAATCACTGACACACACACACCCAAAGACAATCACACACACAGCACTCACACTAGGTCTCCAGCAGAGGCCTCAACACACACATCCCCATACAAATTCACAAACAAGGAACTCCAAACACACACAAACACCCATGGTATTTTTCTTACAGGCATGCACAATGAGCATCACACACACTACCCACACACAAACATAGTACTCACACAAGGTCTGCAGCAGAGGCATCCACAATTGGACCAACCATAGCACACTCACAAGGTAGTCCCCACAAAACACACATACTCAAAAAACACACACAAACACCCAAGCACTTTTTCTTACAAGTATCCACAATGGGTCTCACACACAGACACACACAAACACACCACTGACACAAGGTCTCTGGCAGAGGAATCCACCCTTGGCACCGCGATAGCAAAGTCAAACAGGTGGTTCCCACAGCCCACACATACACAAAAACAAACAAACAAAGAAACAAACATTCAGCGTCTTTTTTCTGACAAGCCTCCACATTGAGCTCCACGCACACACGCTAACAGACACACAGCACACACACTAGCTTTGCAACACAGATATCCACAATTGTCACCGCCATAGCAAACACGCAAATGGGACCCACAGCCCTCACATACACAGCAGACACACACAAAACCATGGTCTTTTTCTTAGAGGCGTCCACATAGGACTGCACACACTCACAAACAGCATTCACACTAGTTCTGCAGCAGAGGCATCACACTAGGCACCGCCATTTCAAACGCAAAAATGAGGTCCCCACAACACACACAAACACAACACATGCACACAAACACCCATGGACTTTTTCTGGCAGGCATCCACATAGGGCCTCACACACACACACACACACACACACACACACACACACACTAACTCACACAACGTCTCTGGAGGAAGCAACCACGAATGACCACGCCCTAAAAACCTCACAAATGTGGTCCACACAACACACAAGTACACAACAAAGACACACACACTTCATACTCCTTTACTTAGAGGCATACACAATGGGCCTCACCCAAATACACATGCACACAGACATATACACAGCACTCACTCTAGGTTTCCGGCAGAGGCATCCACGATTGGACCCACCCTAGCAAACTCACAAAGGTGGACGCCACATCACACACATACACAACAAACCCACACGAGCACAACCCATGGTCTTTTTCTTACAGGCATCCACTTGGGGCATCACACACACACCCACACACACATTCACACACTCAGCACTCACACAAACTCTCTGGCAGAGGCATTCACACTTAGACATGCCAGAACAAACTCACAAATGTGGTCCCCTCAGCACACATGTACACAACAAAGACACAGAAACTTCTAGCTCCTTTTCATAAAGGTAGAAACAAAAGGCCTCACCCAACACAACACACACACTCACACACACAGCACATACACTAGTCTCCAGCAGAGGCATCCACACTTGGCACTGTCTCACCCAATTCAAACAGGCGGTCCTCACAACCCACACATACACAACAAAGGCACACAAACACCCATGGTGTTTTCCTTACAGCCATATAGTATGGACCTCACGGAAACACACACACACACAAACACACTCACACAGCAAACTTACACAGACACAAGGCATCTGAGAGAGTAATTCACACTTTGCACTGCCCTCTCAGTCTCAGAAACATACTCTTGACAACACAAAAGAATACTACAAGCAGAAACACACCAGGGTGTTTAATTACAGCCATCCATATAGGGTCACACACACACTCACACACAGATAGACAGCATTCACACTAGGTTTGTGGGAGAGGAGTCCACACGACCACTGCCATACAAAATCACAAACGTGATCACCAGAACACACACAGACACAACTAACATACAAAACACCTATGGCCTTTGTTCTTACAGGCATGCATAATGGGACACACACACACACACACACACACACACACACAAATATAGCACTCACACAAAGTCCCCAGCAGAGTCATCCACATTGGACACCGCCTAAGCAAAGTCAAACAGGTGGTCTTCCCAGCACACACATACACAACAAAGACACACAAAGACCCATGGTCTTTTTTTTATAAGCATACACAATCACCTTTACAAACACACACACACACACACACACACACCACAGTAACATAGCAGTCACACAAGGCATCCGGGTGATTAATATTACGTGGCACTGCCCTCGGAATCTCACAAACGTGTTCTCTACAACCCAAAATGACACAGCAAACACACGCACACACAAAGGGTTTCTTCTTACACACATTAACATAGAATCACTGACACACACACACCCAAAGACAATCACACACACAGCACTCACACTAGGTCTCCAGCAGAGGCCTCAACACACACATCCCCATAGAAATTCACAAACAAGGAACTCCAAACACACACAAACACCCATGGTATTTTTCTTACAGGCATGCACAATGAGCATCACACACACTACCCACACACAAACATAGTACTCACACAAGGTCTGCAGCACAGGCATCCACAATTGGACCAACCATAGCACACTCACAAGGTAGTCCCCACAAAACACACATACTCAAAAAACACACACAAACACCCAAGCACTTTTTCTTACAAGTATCCACAATGGGTCTCACACACAGACACACACAAACACACCACTGACACAAGGTCTCTGGCAGAGGAATCCACCCTTGGCACCGCGATAGCAAAGTCAAACAGGTGGTTCCCACAGCCCACACATACACAAAAACAAACAAACAAAGAAACAAACATTCAGCGTCTTTTTTCTGACAAGCCTCCACATTGAGCTCCACGCACACACGCTAACAGACACACAGCACACACACTAGCTTTGCAACACAGATATCCACAATTGTCACCGCCATAGCAAACACGCAAATGGGACCCACAGCCCTCACATACACAGCAGACACACACAAAACCATGGTCTTTTTCTTAGAGGCGTCCACATAGGACTGCACACACTCACAAACAGCATTCACACTAGTTCTGCAGCAGAGGCATCACACTAGGCACCGCCATTTCAAACGCAAAAATGAGGTCCCCACAACACACACAAACACAACACATGCACACAAACACCCATGGACTTTTTCTGGCAGGCATCCACATAGGGCCTCACACACACACACACACACACACACACACACACACACACACACACTAACTCACACAACGTCTCTGGAGGAAGCAACCACGAATGACCACGCCCTAAAAACCTCACAAATGTGGTCCACACAACACACAAGTACACAACAAAGACACACACACTTCATACTCCTTTACTTAGAGGCATACACAATGGGCCTCACCCAAATACACATGCACACAGACATATACACAGCACTCACTCTAGGTTTCCGGCAGAGGCATCCACGATTGGACCCACCCTAGCAAACTCACAAAGGTGGACGCCACATCACACACATACACAACAAACCCACACGAGCACAACCCATGGTCTTTTTCTTACAGGCATCCACTTGGGGAATCACACACACACCCACACACACATTCACACACTCAGCACTCACACAAACTCTCTGGCAGAGGCATTCACACTTAGACATGCCAGAACAAACTCACAAATGTGGTCCCCTCAGCACACATGTACACAACAAAGACACAGAAAGTTCTAGCTCCTTTTCATAAAGGTAGAAACAAAAGGCCTCACCCAACACAACACACACACTCACACACACAGCACATACACTAGTCTCCAGCAGAGTCATCCACACTTGGCACTGTCTCACCCAATTCAAACAGGCGGTCCTCACAACCCACACATACACAACAAAGGCACACAAACACCCATGGTGTTTTCCTTACAGCCATATAGTATGGACCTCACGGAAACACACACACACACAAACACACTCACACAGCAAACTTACACAGACACAAGGCATCTGAGAGAGTAATTCACACTTTGCACTGCCCTCTCAGTCTCAGAAACATACTCTTGACAACACAAAAGAATACTACAAGCAGAAACACACCAGGGTGTTTAATTACAGCCATCCATATAGGGTCACACACACACTCACACACACATAGACAGCATTCACACTAGGTTTGTGGGAGAGGAGTCCACACGACCACTGCCATACAAAATCACAAACGTGATCACCAGAACACACACAGACACAACTAACATACAAAACACCTATGGCCTTTGTTCTTACAGGCATGCATAATGGGACACACACACACACACACACACACACACACACACAAATATAGCACTCACACAAAGTCCCCAGCAGAGTCATCCACATTGGACACCGCCTAAGCAAAGTCAAACAGGTGGTCTTCCCAGCACACACATACACAACAAAGACACACAAAGACCCAGGGTCTTTTTTTTATAAGCATACACAATCACCTTTACAAACACACACACACACACACACACACACACCACAGTAACATAGCAGTCACACAAGGCATCCGGGTGATTAATAATTACGTGGCACTGCCCTCGGAATCTCACAAACGTGTTCTCTACAACCCAAAATGACACAACAAACACACGCACACACAAAGGGTTTCTTCTTTCACACATTAACATAGAATCACTGACACACACACACCCAAAGACAATCACACACACAGCACTCACACTAGGTCTCCAGCAGAGGCCTCAACACACACATGCCCATACAAATTCACAAACAAGGAACTCCAAACACACACAAACACCCATGGTATTTTTCTTACAGGCATGCACAATGAGCATCACACACACTACCCACACACATACATAGTACTCACACAAGGTCTGCAGCAGAGGCATCCACAATTGCACCAACCATAGCACACTCACAAGGTAGTCCCCACAAAACACACATACTCAAAAAACACACACAAACACCCAAGCACTTTTTCTTACAAGTATCCACAATGGGTCTCACACACAGACACACACAAACACACCACTGACACAAGGTCTCTGGCAGAGGAATCCACCCTTGGCACCGCGATAGCAAAGTCAAACAGGTGGTTCCCACAGCCCACACATACACAAAAACAAACAAACAAAGAAACAAACATTCAGCGTCTTTTTTCTGACAAGCCTCCACATTGAGCTCCACGCACACACGCTAACAGACACACAGCACACACACTAGCTTTGCAACACAGGTATCCACAATTGTCACCGCCATAGCAAACACACAAATGGGACCCACAGCCCTCACATACACAGCAGACACACACAAAACCATGGTCTTTTTCTTAGAGGCGTCCACATAGGACTGCACACACTCACAAACAGCATTCACACTAGTTCTGCAGCAGAGGCATCACACTAGGCACCGCCATAGCAAACACAAAAATGAGGTCCCCACTACACACACAAACACAACAAATGCACACAAACACCCATGGACTTTTTCTGGCAGGCATCCACATAGGGCCTCACACACACACACACACACACACACACACACTAACTCACACAACGTCTCTGGAGGAAGCAACCACGAATGACCACGCCCTAAAAACCTCACAAATGTGGTCCACAGAACACACAAGTACACAACAAAGACACACACACTTCATACTCCTTTACTTAGAGGCATACACAATGGGCCTCACCCAAATACACATGCACACAGACATATACACAGCACTCACTCTAGGTTTCCGGCAGAGGCATCCACGATTGGACCCACCCTAGCAAACTCACAAAGGTGGACGCCACATCACACACATACACAACAAACCCACACGAGCACAACCCATGGTCTTTTTCTTACAGGCATCCACTTAGGGCATCACACACACACCCACACACACATTCACACACTCAGCACTCACACAAACTCTCTGGCAGAGGCATTCACACTTAGACATGCCAGAACAAACTCACAAATGTGGTCCCCTCAGCACACATGTACACAACAAAGACACAGAAACTTCTAGCTCCTTTTCATAAAGGTAGAAACAAAAGGCCTCACCCAACACAACACACACACTCACACACACAGCACATACACTAGTCTCCAGCAGAGGCATCCACACTTGGCACTGTCTCACCCAATTCAAACAGGCGGTCCTCACAACCCACACACACACAACAAAGGCACACAAACACCCATGGTGTTTTCCTTACAGCCATATAGTATGGACCTCACGGAAACACACACACACACAAACACACTCACACAGCAAACTTACACAGACACAAGGCATCTGAGAGAGTAATTCACACTTTGCACTGCCCTCAGTCTCAGAAACATACTCTTGACAACACAAAAGAATACTACAAGCAGAAACACACCAGGGTGTTTAATTACAGCCATCCATATAGGGTCACACACACACTCACACACAGATAGACAGCATTCACACTAGGTTTGTGGGAGAGGAGTCCACACGACCACTGCCATACAAAATCACAAACGTGATCACCAGAAGACACACACACACAACTAACATACAAAACACCTATGGCCTTTGTTCTTACAGGCATGCATAATGGGACACACACACACACACACACACACACACAAATATAGCACTCACACAAAGTCCCCAGCAGAGTCATCCACACTGGACACCGCCTAAGCAAAGTCAAACAGGTGGTCTTCCCAGCACACACATACACAACAAAGACACACAAAGACCCATGGTCTTTTTTTTATAAGCATACACAATCACCTTTACAAAGACACACACACACACACACACACACACCACAGTAACATAGCAGTCACACAAGGCATCCGGGTGATTAATATTACGTGGCACTGCCCTCGGAATCTCACAAACGTGTTCTCTACAACCCAAAATGACACAGCAAACACACGCACACACAAAGGGTTTCTTCTTACACACATTAACATAGAATCACTGACACACACACACCCAAAGACAATCACACACACAGCACTCACACTAGGTCTCCAGCAGAGGCCTCAACACACACATCCCCATACAAATTCACAAACAAGGAACTCCAAACACACACATGGTATTTTTCTTACAGTCATGCACAATGAGCATCACACACACTACCCACACACAAACATAGTACTCACACAAGGTCTGAGGCAGAGGCATCCACAATTGGACCAACCATAGCACACTCACAAGGTAGTCCCCACAAAACACACATACTCAAAAAACACACACAAACACCCAAGCACTTTTTCTTACAAGTATCCACAATGGGTCTCACACAGAGACACACACAAACACACCACTGACACAAGGTCTCTGGCAGAGGAATCCACCCTTGGCACCGCGATAGCAAAGTCAAACAGGTGGTTCCCACAGCCCACACATACACAAAAACAAACAAACAAAGAAACAAACATTCAGCGTCTTTTTTCTGACAAGCCTCCACATTGAGCTTCATGCACACACGCTAACAGACACACAGCACACACACTAGCTTTGCAACACAGGTATCCACAATTGTCACCGCCATAGCAAACACACAAATGGGACCCACAGCCTTCACATACACAGCAGACACACACAAAACCATGGTCTTTTTCTTAGAGGCGTCCACATAGGACTGCACACACTCACAAACAGCATTCACACTAGTTCTGCAGCAGAGGCATCACACTAGGCACCGCCATTTCAACGGCAAAAATGAGGTCCCCACTACACACACAAACACAACACATGCACACAAACACCCATGCACTTTTTCTGGCAGGCATCCACATAGGGCCTCACACACACACACACACACACACACACACACACACTAACTCACATAACGTCTCTGGAGGAAGCAACCACGAATGACCACGCCCTAAAAACCTCACAAATGTGGTCCACACAACACACAAGTACACAACAAAGACACACACACTTCATACTCCTTTACTTAGAGGCATACACAATGGGCCTCACCCAAATACACATGCACACAGACATATACACAGCACTCACTCTAGGTTTCCGGCAGAGGCATCCACGATTGGACCCACCCTAGCAAACTCACAAAGGTGGATGCCACATCACACACATACACAACAAACCCACACGAGCACAACCCATGGTCTTTTTCTTACAGGCATCCACTTAGGGCATCACACACACACCCACACACACATTCACACACTCAGCACTCACACAAACTCTCTGGCAGAGGCATTCACACTTAGACATGCCAGAACAAACTCACAAATGTGGTCCCCTCAGCACACATGTACACAACAAAGACACAGAAACTTCTAGCTCCTTTTCATAAAGGTAGAAACAAAAGGCCTCACCCAACACAACACACACACTCACACACACAGCACATACACTAGTCTCCAGCAGAGGCATCCACACTTGGCACTGTCTCACCCAATTCAAACAGGCGGTCCTCACAACCCACACATACACAACAAAGGCACACAAACACCCATAGTGTTTTCCTTACAGCCATATAGTATGGACCTCACGGGAACACACACACACACAAACACACTCACAAAGCAAACTTACACAGACACAAGGCATTTGAGAGAGTAATTCACACTTTGCACTGCCCTCTCAGTCTCAGAAACATACTCTTGACAACACAAAAGAATACTACAAGCAGAAACACACCAGGGTGTTTAATTACAGCCATCCATATAGGGTCACACACACACTCACACACAGATAGACAGCATTCACACTAGGTTTGTGGGAGAGGAGTCCACACGACCACTGCCATACAAAATCACAAACGTGATCACCAGAACACACACACACACACACAACTAACATACAAAACACCTATGGCCTTTGTTCTTACAGGCATGCATAATGGGACACACACACACACACACACACACACACACAAATATAGCACTCACACAAAGTCCCCAGCAGAGTCATCCACATTGGACACCGCCTAAGCAAAGTCAAACAGGTGGTCTTCCCAGCACACACATACACAACAAAGACACAACGACCAATCATCTTTTTTTTATAAGCATACACAATCACCTTTACAAACACACACACACACACACATACACACACACACACACACACACCACAGTAACATAGCAGTCACACAAGGCATCCGGGTGATTAATATTACGTGGCACTGCCCTCGGAATCTCACAAACGTGTTCTCTACAACCCAAAATGACACAACAAACACACGCACACACAAAGGGTTTCTTCTTATACACATTAACATAGAATCACTGACACACACACACCCAAAGACAATCACACACACAGCACTCACACTAGGTCTCCAGCAGAGGCCTCAACACACACATCCCCATACAAATTCACAAACAAGGAACTCCAAACACACACAAACACCCATGGTATTTTTCTTACAGGCATGCACAATGAGCATCACACACACTACCCACACACAAACATAGTACTCACACAAGGTCTGCAGCACAGGCATCCACAATTGGACCAACCATAGCACACTCACAAGGTAGTCCCCACAAAACACACATACTCAAAAAACACACACAAACACCCAAGCACTTTTTCTTACAAGTATCCACAATGGGTCTCACACACAGACACACACAAACACACCACTGACACAAGGTCTCTGGCAGAGGAATCCACCCTTGGCACCGCGATAGCAAAGTCAAACAGGTGGTTCCCACAGCCCACACATACACAAAAACAAACAAACAAAGAAACAAACATTCAGCGTCTTTTTTCTGACAAGCCTCCACATTGAGCTTCACGCACACACGCTAACAGACACACAGCACACACACTAGCTTTGCAACACAGGTATCCACAATTGTCACCGCCATAGCAAACACACAAATGGGACCCACAGCCCTCACATACACAGCAGACACACACAAAACCATGGTCTTTTTCTTAGAGGCGTCCACATAGGACTGCACACACTCACAAACAGCATTCACACTAGTTCTGCAGCAGAGGCATCACACTAGGCACCGCCATTTCAAACGCAAAAATGAGGTCCCCACAACACACACAAACACAACAAATGCACACAAACACCCATGGACTTTTTCTGGCAGGCATCCACATAGGGCCTCACACACACACACACACACACACACACACACACACACTAACTCACATAACGTCTCTGGAGGAAGCAACCACGAATGACCACGCCCTAAAAACCTCACAAATGTGGTCCACACAACACACAAGTACACAACAAAGACACACACACTTCATACTCCTTTACTTAGAGGCATACACAATGGGCCTCACCCAAATACACATGCACACAGACATATACACAGCACTCACTCTAGGTTTCCGGCAGAGGCATCCACGATTGGACCCACCCTAGCAAACTCACAAAGGTGGATGCCACATCACACACATACACAACAAACCCACACGAGCACAACCCATGGTCTTTTTCTTACAGGCATCCACTTAGGGCATCACACACACACCCACACACACATTCACACACTCAGCACTCACACAAACTCTCTGGCAGAGGCATTCACACTTAGACATGCCAGAACAAACTCACAAATGTGGTCCCCTCAGCACACATGTACACAACAAAGACACAGAAACTTCTAGCTCCTTTTCATAAAGGTAGAAACAAAAGGCCTCACCCAACACAACACACACACTCACACACACAGCACATACACTAGTCTCCAGCAGAGGCATCCACACTTGGCACTGTCTCACCCAATTCAAACAGGCGGTCCTCACAACCCACACATACACAACAAAGGCACACAAACACCCATAGTGTTTTCCTTACAGCCATATAGTATGGACCTCACGGAAACACACACACACACAAACACACTCACAAAGCAAACTTACACAGACACAAGGCATTTGAGAGAGTAATTCACACTTTGCACTGCCCTCTCAGTCTCAGAAACATACTCTTGACAACACAAAAGAATACTACAAGCAGAAACACACCAGGGTGTTTAATTACAGCCATCCATATAGGGTCACACACACACTCACACACAGATAGACAGCATTCACACTAGGTTTGTGGGAGAGGAGTCCACACGACCACTGCCATACAAAATCACAAACGTGATCACCAGAACACACACACACACAACTAACATACAAAACACCTATGGCCTTTGTTCTTACAGGCATGCATAATGGGACACACACACACACACACACACACACACACACACACAAAAATATAGCACTCACACAAAGTCCCCAGCAGAGTCATCCACATTGGACACCGCCTAAGCAAAGTCAAACAGGTGGTCTTCCCAGCACACACATACACAACAAAGACACAACGACCAATCATCTTTTTTTTATAAGCATACACAATCACCTTTACAAACACACACACACACACACATACACACACACACACACACACACCACAGTAACATAGCAGTCACACAAGGCATCCGGGTGATTAATATTACGTGGCACTGCCCTCGGAATCTCACAAACGTGTTCTCTACAACCCAAAATGACACAACAAACACACGCACACACAAAGGGTTTCTTCTTATACACATTAACATAGAATCACTGACACACACACACCCAAAGACAATCACACACACAGCACTCACACTAGGTCTCCAGCAGAGGCCTCAACACACACATCCCCATAGAAATTCACAAACAAGGAACTCCAAACACACACAAACACCCATGGTATTTTTCTTACAGGCATGCACAATGAGCATCACACACACTACCCACACACAAACATAGTACTCACACAAGGTCTGCAGCAGAGGCATCCACAATTGGACCAACCATAGCACACTCACAAGGTAGTCCCCACAAAACACACATACTCAAAAAACACACACAAACACCCAAGCACTTTTTCTTACAAGTATCCACAATGGGTCTCACACACAGACACACACAAACACACCACTGACACAAGGTCTCTGGCAGAGGAATCCACCCTTGGCACCGCGATAGCAAAGTCAAACAGGTGGTTCCCACAGCCCACACATACACAAAAACAAACAAACAAAGAAACAAACATTCAGCATCTTTTTTCTGACAAGCCTCCACATTGAGCTTCACGCACACACGCTAACAGACACACAGCACACACACTAGCTTTGCAACACAGGTATCCACAATTGTCACCGCCATAGCAAACACACAAATGGGACCCACAGCCCTCACATACACAGCAGACACACACAAAACCATGGTCTTTTTCTTAGAGGCGTCCACATAGGACTGCACACACTCACAAACAGCATTCACACTAGTTCTGCAGCAGAGGCATCACACTAGGCACCGCCATTTCAAACGCAAAAATGAGGTCCCCACAACACACACAAACACAACAAATGCACACAAACACCCATGGACTTTTTCTGGCAGGCATCCACATAGGGCCTCACACACACACACACACACACACACACACACTAACTCACACAACGTCTCTGGAGGAAGCAACCACGAATGACCACGCCCTAAAAACCTCACAAATGTGGTCCACACAACACACAAGTACACAACAAAGACACACACACTTCATACTCCTTTACTTAGAGGCATACACAATGGGCCTCACCCAAATACACATGCACACAGACATATACACAGCACTCACTCTAGTTTTCCGGCAGAGGCATCCACGATTGGACCCACCCTAGCAAACTCACAAACGTGGACGCCACATCACACACATACACAACAAACCCACACGAGCACAACCCATGGTCTTTTTCTTACAGGCATCCACTTAGGGCATCACACACACACCCACACACACATTCACACACTCAGCACTCACACAAACTCTCTGGCAGAGGCATTCACACTTAGACATGCCAGAACAAACTCACAAATGTGGTCCCCTCAGCACACATGTACACAACAAAGACACAGAAACTTCTAGCTCCTTTTCATAAAGGTAGAAACAAAAGGCCTCACCCAACACAACACACACACTCACACACACAGCACATACACTAGTCTCCAGCAGAGGCATCCACACTTGGCACTGTCTCACCCAATTCAAACAGGCGGTCCTCACAACCCACACATACACAACAAAGGCACACAAACACCCATGGTGTTTTCCTTACAGCCATATAGTATGGACCTCATGGAAACACACACACACACAAACACACTCACACAGCAAACTTACACAGACACAAGGCATCTGAGAGAGTAATTCACACTTTGCACTGCCCTCTCAGTCTCAGAAACATACTCTTGACAACACAAAAGAATACTACAAGCAGAAACACACCAGGGTGTTTAATTACAGCCATCCATATAGGGTCACACACACACTCACACACAGATAGACAGCATTCACACTAGGTTTGTGGGAGAGGAGTCCACACGACCACTGCCATACAAAATCACAAACGTGATCACCAGAACACACACACACACACAACTAACATACAAAACACCTATGGCCTTTGTTCTTACAGGCATGCATAATGGGACACACACACACACACACACACACACACACACACACAAATATAGCACTCACACAAAGTCCCCAGCAGAGTCATCCACATTGGACACCGCCTAAGCAAAGTCAAACAGGTGGTCTTCCCAGCACACACATACACAACAAAGACACACAAAGACCCATCGTCTTTTTTTTATAAGCATACACAATCACCTTTACAAACACACACACACACACACACACACACACACACCACAGTAACATAGCAGTCACACAAGGCATCCGGGTGATTAATATTACGTGGCACTGCCCTCGGAATCTCACAAACGTGTTCTCTACAACCCAAAATGACACAGCAAACACACGCACACACAAAGGGTTTCTTCTTACACACATTAACATAGAATCACTGACACACACACACCCAAAGACAATCACACACACAGCACTCACACTAGGTCTCCAGCAGAGGCCTCGACACACACATCCCCATACAAATTCACAAACAAGGAACTCCAAACACACACAAACACCCATGGTATTTTTCTTACAGGCATGCACAATGAGCATCACACACACTACCCACACACAAACATAGTACTCACACAAGGTCTGCAGCAGAGGCATCCACAATTGGACCAACCATAGCACACTCACAAGGTAGTCCCCACAAAACACACATACTCAAAAAACACACACAAACACCCAAGCACTTTTTCTTACAAGTATCCACAATGGGTCTCACACACAGACACACACAAACACACCACTGACACAAGGTCTCTGGCAGAGGAATCCACCCTTGGCACCGCGATAGCAAAGTCAAACAGGTGGTTCCCACAGCCCACACATACACAAAAACAAACAAACAAAGAAACAAACATTCAGCGTCTTTTTTCTGACAAGCCTCCACATTGAGCTTCACGCACACATGCTAACAGACACACAGCACACACAGTAGCTTTGCAACACAGGTATCCACAATTGTCACCGCCATAGCAAACACACAAATGGGACCCACAGCCCTCACATACACAGCAGACACACACAAAACCATGGTCTTTTTCTTAGAGGCGTCCACATAGACTGCACACAATCACAAACAGCATTCACACTAGTTCTGCAGCATAGGCATCACACTAGGCAACGCCATTTCAAACGCAAAAATGAGGTCCCCACAACACACACAAACACAACAAATGCACACAAACACCCATGGACTTTTTCTGGCAGGCATCCACATAGGGCCTCACACACACACACACACACACACACACACACACACACACACAAATATAGCACTCACACAAAGTCCCCAGCAGAGTCATCCACATTGGACACCGCCTAAGCAAAGTCAAACAGGGGGTCTTCCCAGCACACACATACACAACAAAGACACAACGACCAATCATCTTTTTTTTATAAGCATACACAATCACCTTTACAAACACACACACAAACACTCACACACACAAACACACACCCCCACAGTAATATAGCAGTCACACAAGGCATCCGGGTGATTAATATTACGTGGCACTGCCCTCGGAATCTCACAAACGTGTTCTCTACAACCCAAAATGACACAACAAACACACGCACACACAAAGGGTTTCTTCTTACACACATTAACATAGAATCACTGACACACACACACCCAAAGACAATCACACACACAGCACTCACACTAGGTCTCCAGCAGAGGCCTCAACACACACATCCCCATACAAATTCACAAACAAGGAACTCCAAACACACACAAACACCCATGGTATTTTTCTTACAGGCATGCACAATGAGCATCACACACACTACCCACACACAAACATAGTACTCACACAAGGTCTGCAGCACAGGCATCCACAATTGGACCAACCATAGCACACTCACAAGGTAGTCCCCACAAAACACACATACTCAAAAAACACACACAAACACCCAAGCACTTTTTCTTACAAGTATCCACAATGGGTCTCACACACAGATACACACAAACACACCACTGACACAAGGTCTCTGGCAGAGGAATCCACCCTTGGCACCGCGATAGCAAAGTCAAACAGGTGGTTCCCACAGCCCACACATACACAAAAACAAACAAACAAAGAAACAAACATTCAGCGTCTTTTTTCTGACAAGCCTCCACATTGAGCTTCACACACACACGCTAACAGACACACAGCACACACACTAGCTTTGCAACACAGGTATCCACAATTGTCACCGCCATAGCAAACACACAAATGGGACCCACAGCCCTCACATACACAGCAGACACACACAAAACCATGGTCTTTTTCTTAGAGGCGTCCACATAGGACTGCACACACTCACAAACAGCATTCACACTAGTTCTGCAGCAGAGGCATCACACTAGGCACCGCCATTTCAAACGCAAAAATGAGGTCCCCACAACACACACAAACACAACAAATGCACACAAACACCCATGGACTTTTTCTGGCAGGCATCCACATAGGGCCTCACACACACACACACACACACACACACACACACACACACACTAACTCACACAACGTCTCTGGAGGAAGCAACCACGAATGACCACGCCCTAAAAACCTCACAAATGTGGTCCACACAACACACAAGTACACAACAAAGACACACACACTTCATACTCCTTTACTTAGAGGCATACACAATGGGCCTCACCCAAATACACATGCACACAGACATATACACAGCACTCACTCTACGTTTCCGGCAGAGGCATCCACGATTGGACCCACCCTAGCAAACTCACAAAGGTGGACGCCACATCACACACATACACAACAAACCCACACGAGCACAACCCATGGTCTTTTTCTTACAGGCATCCACTTAGGGCATCACACACACACCCACACACACATTCACACACTCAGCACTCACACAAACTCTCTGGCAGAGGCATTCACACTTAGACATGCCAGAACAAACTCACAAATGTGGTCCCCTCAGCACACATGTACACAACAAAGACACAGAAACTTCTAGCTCCTTTTCATAAAGGTAGAAACAAAAGGCCTCACCCAACACAACACACACACTCACACACACAGCACATACACTAGTCTCCAGCAGAGGCATCCACACTTGGCACTGTCTCACCCAATTCAAACAGGCGGTCCTCACAACCCACACATACACAACAAAGGCACACAAACACCCATGGTGTTTTCCTTACAGCCATATAGTATGGACCTCACGG
The DNA here is from genome assembly GCF_024610735.1 of Ursus americanus. Lineage (NCBI taxonomy): Eukaryota > Metazoa > Chordata > Mammalia > Carnivora > Ursidae > Ursus > Ursus americanus. The sequence continues at coordinate 9,640,066 of NC_142163.1, read as the reverse complement.
AAACACACACACACACAAACACACTCACACAGCAAACTTACACAGACACAAGGCATCTGAGAGAGTAATTCACACTTTGCACTGCCCTCTCAGTCTCAGAAACATACTCTTGACAACACAAAAGAATACTACAAGCAGAAACACACCAGGGTGTTTAATTACAGCCATCCATATAGGGTCACACACACACTCACACACACATAGACAGCATTCACACTAGGTTTGTGGGAGAGGAGTCCACACGACCACTGCCATACAAAATCACAAACGTGATCACCAGAACACACACAGACACAACTAACATACAAAACACCTATGGCCTTTGTTCTTACAGGCATGTATAATGGGACACACACACACACACACACACACACACAAACACACAAATAGAGCACTCACACAAAGTCCCCAGCAGAGTCATCCACATTGGACACCGCCTAAGGAAAGTCAACAGGTGGTCTTCCCAGAACACACATACACAACAAAGACACACAAAGACCCATCGTCTTTTTTTTATAAGCATACACAATCACCTTTACAAACACACACACACACACACACACACACACACCACAGTAACATAGCAGTCACACAAGGCATCCGGGTGATTAATATTACGTGGCACTGCCCTCGGAATCTCACAAACGTGTTCTCTACAACCCAAAATGACACAACAAACACACGCACACACAAAGGGTTTCTTCTTATACACATTAACATAGAATCACTGACACACACACACCCAAAGACAATCACACACACAGCACTCACACTAGGTCTCCAGCAGAGGCCTCAACACACACATCCCCATACAAATTCACAAACAAGGAACTCCAAACACACACAAACACCCATGGTATTTTTCTTACAGGCATGCACAATGAGCATCACACACACTACCCACACACAAACATAGTACTCACACAAGGTCTGCAGCACAGGCATCCACAATTGGACCAACCATAGCACACTCACAAGGTAGTCCCCACAAAACACACATACTCAAAAAACACACACAAACACCCAAGCACTTTTTCTTACAAGTATCCACAATGGGTCTCACACACAGACACACACAAACACACCACTGACACAAGGTCTCTGGCAGAGGAATCCACCCTTGGCACCGCGATAGCAAAGTCAAACAGGTGGTTCCCACAGCCCACACATACACAAAAACAAACAAACAAAGAAACAAACATTCAGCGTCTTTTTTCTGACAAGCCTCCACATTGAGCTTCACGCACACACGCTAACAGACACACAGCACACACACTAGCTTTGCAACACAGGTATCCACAATTGTCACCGCCATAGCAAACACACAAATGGGACCCACAGCCCTCACATACACAGCAGACACACACAAAACCATGGTCTTTTTCTTAGAGGCGTCCACATAGGACTGCACACACTCACAAACAGCATTCACACTAGTTCTGCAGCAGAGGCATCACACTAGGCACCGCCATTTCAAACGCAAAAATGAGGTCCCCACAACACACACAAACACAACAAATGCACACAAACACCCATGGACTTTTTCTGGCAGGCATCCACATAGGGCCTCACACACACACACACACACACACACACACACACACACACACTAACTCACATAACGTCTCTGGAGGAAGCAACCACGAATGACCACGCCCTAAAAACCTCACAAATGTGGTCCACACAACACACAAGTACACAACAAAGACACACACACTTCATACTCCTTTACTTAGAGGCATACACAATGGGCCTCACCCAAATACACATGCACACAGACATATACACAGCACTCACTCTAGGTTTCCGGCAGAGGCATCCACGATTGGACCCACCCTAGCAAACTCACAAAGGTGGATGCCACATCACACACATACACAACAAACCCACACGAGCACAACCCATGGTCTTTTTCTTACAGGCATCCACTTAGGGCATCACACACACACCCACACACACATTCACACACTCAGCACTCACACAAACTCTCTGGCAGAGGCATTCACACTTAGACATGCCAGAACAAACTCACAAATGTGGTCCCCTCAGCACACATGTACACAACAAAGACACAGAAACTTCTAGCTCCTTTTCATAAAGGTAGAAACAAAAGGCCTCACCCAACACAACACACACACTCACACACACAGCACATACACTAGTCTCCAGCAGAGGCATCCACACTTGGCACTGTCTCACCCAATTCAAACAGGCGGTCCTCACAACCCACACATACACAACAAAGGCACACAAACACCCATAGTGTTTTCCTTACAGCCATATAGTATGGACCTCACGGAAACACACACACACACAAACACACTCACAAAGCAAACTTACACAGACACAAGGCATTTGAGAGAGTAATTCACACTTTGCACTGCCCTCTCAGTCTCAGAAACATACTCTTGACAACACAAAAGAATACTACAAGCAGAAACACACCAGGGTGTTTAATTACACCCATCCATATAGGGTCACACACACACTCACACACAGATAGACAGCATTCACACTAGGTTTGTGGGAGAGGAGTCCACACGACCACTGCCATACAAAATCACAAACGTGATCACCAGAACACACACACACACAACTAACATACAAAACACCTATGGCCTTTGTTCTTACAGGCATGCATAATGGGACACACACACACACACACACACACACACACACACAAATATAGCACTCACACAAAGTCCCCAGCAGAGTCATCCACATTGGACACCGCCTAAGCAAAGTCAAACAGGTGGTCTTCCCAGCACACACATACACAACAAAGACACAACGACCAATCATCTTTTTTTTATAAGCATACACAATCACCTTTACAAACACACACACACACACACATACACACACACACACACACCACAGTAACATAGCAGTCACACACTGCATCCGGGTGATTAATATTACGTGGCACTGCCCTCGGAATCTCACAAACGTGTTCTCTACAACCCAAAATGACACAACAAACACACGCACACACAAAGGGTTTCTTCTTATACACATTAACATAGAATCACTGACACACACACACCCAAAGACAATCACACACACAGCACTCACACTAGGTCTCCAGCAGAGGCCTCAACACACACATCCCCATAGAAATTCACAAACAAGGAACTCCAAACACACACAAACACCCATGGTATTTTTCTTACAGGCATGCACAATGAGCATCACACACACTACCCACACACAAACATAGTACTCACACAAGGTCTGCAGCACAGGCATCCACAATTGGACCAACCATAGCACACTCACAAGGTAGTCCCCACAAAACACACATACTCAAAAAACACACACAAACACCCAAGCACTTTTTCTTACAAGTATCCACAATGGGTCTCACACACAGACACACACACACAAACACACCACTGACACAAGGTCTCTGGCAGAGGAATCCACCCTTGGCACCGCGATAGCAAAGTCAAACAGGTGGTTCCCACAGCCCACACATACACAAAAACAAACAAACAAAGAAACAAACATTCAGCGTCTTTTTTCTGACAAGCCTCCACATTGAGCTTCACGCACACACGCTAACAGACACACAGCACACACACTAGCTTTGCAACACAGGTATCCACAATTGTCACCGCCATAGCAAACACACAAATGGGACCCACAGCCCTCACATACACAGCAGACACACACAAAAAAATGGTCTTTTTCTTAGAGGCATCCACATAGGACTGCACACACTCACAAACAGCATTCACACTAGTTCTGCAGCAGAGGCACCACACTAGGCACCGCCATTTCAAACGCAAAAATGAGGTCCCCACAACACACACAAACACAACAAATGCACACAAACACCCATGGACTTTTTCTGGCAGGCATCCACATAGGGCCTCACACACACACACACACACACACACACACACACACACACACACTAACTCACACAACGTCTCTGGAGGAAGCAACCACGAATGACCACGCCCTAAAAACCTCACAAATGTGGTCCACACAACACACAAGTACACAACAAAGACACACACACTTCATACTCCTTTACTTAGAGGCATACACAATGGGCCTCACCCAAATACACATGCACACAGACATATACACAGCACTCACTCTAGGTTTCCGGCAGAGGCATCCACGATTGGACCCACCCTAGCAAACTCACAAACGTGGACGCCACATCACACACATACACAACAAACCCACACGAGCACAACCCATGGTCTTTTTCTTACAGGCATCCACTTAGGGCATCACACACACACCCACACACACATTCACACACTCAGCACTCACACAAACTCTCTGGCAGAGGCATTCACACTTAGACATGCCAGAACAAACTCACAAATGTGGTCCCCTCAGCACACATGTACACAACAAAGACACAGAAACTTCTAGCTCCTTTTCATAAAGGTAGAAACAAAAGGCCTCACCCAACACAACACACACACTCACACACACAGCACATACACTAGTCTCCAGCAGAGGCATCCACACTTGGCACTGTCTCACAAAATTCAAACAGGCGGTCCTCACAACCCACACATACACAACAAAGGCACACAAACACCCATGGTGTTTTCCTTACAGCCATATAGTATGGACCTCATGGAAACACACACACACACAAACACACTCACAAAGCAAACTTACACAGACACAAGGCATCTGAGAGAGTACTTCACACTTTGCACTGCCCTCTCAGTCTCAGAAACATACTCTTGACAACACAAAAGAATACTACAAGCAGAAACACACCAGGGTGTTTAATTACAGCCATCCATATAGGGTCACACACACACTCACACACACCTACAGAGCACTCACACTAGGCTTGTGGGAGAGGCATCCACACGACCACTGCCATACAAAATCACAAACGTGGTCACCAGAACACACACAAACACAACTAACATACAAAACACCTATGGCCTTTGTTCTTACAGGCATGCAAAGTGGACACATACACACACACACACACAAACACACAAGTATAGCACTCACACTAAATCCCTAGCAAGTAATCCGATTTGACAGCGCCTAAGCAAAGGCAAAAAGGTGGTCTTCCCAGCACACACATTCACAACAAAGACACACAGAGACCAATGGTCTTTTTTATAAGCATACACCATGAGCTTCACAAACACACACACACACACACACACACACACACACACACACACAGTAACATAGCACTAACACAAGGCATCCGGGTGAATAATCCTTATATGAGGCTGCCCTCTGAATCTCACAAACGTGTTCTCTACAACCCAAAATGACACAAAAAACACACGCACACACAAAGGGTTTTTTCTTACACACATTAACATAGAATCACTGACACACACACACCCAAAGACAATCACACACACAGCACTCACACTAGGTCTCCGGCAGGGACCTCAAAACACACACCGCCATACAAATTCACAAACAAGGAACTCCAAACACACACAAACACCCATGGTATTTTTCTTACAGGCATGCACAATGAGCATCACACACACTACACACGCACAAACATAGTACTCACAAAGGTCTACAGCAGAGGCATCCACAATTTCACCAGTCGTAGCACACTCACAAAGGTAGTCCGCACAAAACACACATACACAAAAAACACACACAAACACCCCAGCACTTTTACTTACATGTATCCACGATGGATCTCACACACAGACACACACACACACAAACACACCACTGACACATGGTCTCTGGCAGAGGAGTCCACACTTGGCACCGCTATAGCAAAGTCAAACAGGTGGTTCCCACAGCCCACACATACACAAAAACAAACAAACAAAGAAACAAACATTCAGCGTCTTTTTTCTGACAAGCCTCCACATTGAGCTTCACACACACACGCTAACAGACACACAGCACACACACTAGCTTTGCAACACAGGTATCCACAATTGTCACCGCCATAGCAAACACACAAATGGGACCCACAGCCCTCACATACACAGCAGACACACACAAAACCATGGTCTTTTTCTTAGAGGCGTCCACATAGGACTGCACACACTCACAAACAGCATTCACACTAGTTCTGCAGCAGAGGCATCACACTAGGCACCGCCATTTCAAACGCAAAAATGAGGTCCCCACAACACACACAAACACAACAAATGCACACAAACACCCATGGACTTTTTCTGGCAGGCATCCACATAGGGCCTCACACACACACACACACACACACACACACACACACACACTAACTCACATAACGTCTCTGGAGGAAGCAACCACGAATGACCACGCCCTAAAAACCTCACAAATGTGGTCCACACAACACACAAGTACACAACAAAGACACACACACTTCATACTCCTTTACTTAGAGGCATACACAATGGGCCTCACCCAAATACACATGCACACAGACATATACACAGCACTCACTCTAGGTTTCCGGCAGAGGCATCCACGATTGGACCCACCCTAGCAAACTCACAAAGGTGGATGCCACATCACACACATACACAACAAACCCACACGAGCACAACCCATGGTCTTTTTCTTACAGGCATCCACTTAGGGCATCACACACACACCCACACACACATTCACACACTCAGCACTCACACAAACTCTCTGGCAGAGGCATTCACACTTAGACATGCCAGAACAAACTCACAAATGTGGTCCCCTCAGCACACATGTACACAACAAAGACACAGAAACTTCTAGCTCCTTTTCATAAACAAAAGGCCTCACCCAACACAACACACACACTCACACACACAGCACATACACTAGTCTCCAGCAGAGGCATCCACACTTGGCACTGTCTCACCCAATTCAAACAGGCGGTCCTCACAACCCACACATACACAACAAAGGCACACAAACACCCATAGTGTTTTCCTTACAGCCATATAGTATGGACCTCACGGAAACACACACACACACAAACACACTCACAAAGCAAACTTACACAGACACAAGGCATCTGAGAGAGTAATTCACACTTTGCACTGCCCTCTCAGTTCAGAAACATACTCTTGACAACACAAAAGAATACTACAAGCAGAAACACACCAGGGTGTTTAATTACAGCCATCCATATAGGGTCACACACACACTCACACACACATAGACAGCATTCACACTAGGTTTGTGGGAGAGGAGTCCACACGACCACTGCCATACAAAATCACAAACGTGATCACCAGAACACACACACACACAACTAACATACAAAACACCTATGGCCTTTGTTCTTACAGGCATGCATAATGGGACACACACACACACACACACACACACACACAAAAAAATATAGCACTCACACAAAGTCCCCAGCAGAGTCATCCACATTGGACACCGCCTAAGCAAAGTCAAACAGGTGGTCTTCCCAGCACACACATACACAACAAAGACACACAAAGACCCATCGTCTTTTTTTTATAAGCATACACAATCACCTTTACAAACACACACACACACACACATACACACACACACACACACACACCACAGTAACATAGCAGTCACACAAGGCATCCGGGTGATTAATATTACGTGGCACTGCCCTCGGAATCTCACAAACGTGTTCTCTACAACCCAAAATGACACAACAAACACACGCACACACAAAGGGTTTCTTCTTATACACATTAACATAGAATCACTGACACACACACACCCAAAGACAATCACACACACAGCACTCACACTAGGTCTCCAGCAGAGGCCTCAACACACACATCCCCATACAAATTCACAAACAAGGAACTCCAAACACACACAAACACCCATGGTATTTTTCTTACAGGCATGCACAATGAGCATCACACACACTACCCACACACAAACATAGTACTCACACAAGGTCTGCAGCAGAGGCATCCACAATTGGACCAACCATAGCACACTCACAAGGTAGTCCCCACAAAACACACATACTCAAAAAACACACACAAACACCCAAGCACTTTTTCTTACAAGTATCCACAATGGGTCTCACACACAGACACACACAAACACACCACTGACACAAGGTCTCTGGCAGAGGAATCCACCCTTGGCACCGCGATAGCAAAGTCAAACAGGTGGTTCCCACAGCCCACACATACACAAAAACAAACAAACAAAGAAACAAACATTCAGCATCTTTTTTCTGACAAGCCTCCACATTGAGCTTCACGCACACACGCTAACAGACACACAGCACACACACTAGCTTTGCAACGCAGGTATCCACAATTGTCACCGCCATAGCAAACACACAAATGGGACCCACAGCCCTCACATACACAGCAGACACACACAAAACCATGGTCTTTTTCTTAGAGGCGTCCACATAGGACTGCACACACTCACAAACAGCATTCACACTAGTTCTGCAGCAGAGGCACCACACTAGGCACCGCCATTTCAAACGCAAAAATGAGGTCCCCACAACACACACAAACACAACAAATGCACACAAACACCCATGGACTTTTTCTGGCAGGCATCCACATAGGGCCTCACACACACACACACACACACACACACACACACACACTAACTCACACAACGTCTCTGGAGGAAGCAACCACGAATGACCACGCCCTAAAAACCTCACAAATGTGGTCCACACAACACACAAGTACACAACAAAGACACACACACTTCATACTCCTTTACTTAGAGGCATACACAATGGGCCTCACCCAAATACACATGCACACAGACATATACACAGCACTCACTCTAGGTTTCCGGCAGAGGCATCCACGATTGGACCCACCCTAGCAAACTCACAAACGTGGACGCCACATCACACACATACACAACAAACCCACACGAGCACAACCCATGGTCTTTTTCTTACAGGCATCCACTTAGGGCATCACACACACACCCACACACACATTCACACACTCAGCACTCACACAAACTCTCTGGCAGAGGCATTCACACTTAGACATGCCAGAACAAACTCACAAATGTGGTCCCCTCAGCACACATGTACACAACAAAGACACAGAAACTTCTAGCTCCTTTTCATAAAGGTAGAAACAAAAGGCCTCACCCAACACAACACACACACTCACACACACAGCACATACACTAGTCTCCAGCAGAGGCATCCACACTTGGCACTGTCTCACAAAATTCAAACAGGCGGTCCTCACAACCCACACATACACAACAAAGGCACACAAACACCCATGGTGTTTTCCTTACAGCCATATAGTATGGACCTCATGGAAACACACACACACACAAACACACTCACACAGCAAACTTACACAGACACAAGGCATCTGAGAGAGTAATTCACACTTTGCACTGCCCTCTCAGTCTCAGAAACATACTCTTGACAACACAAAAGAATACTACAAGCAGAAACACACCAGGGTGTTTAATTACAGCCATCCATATAGGGTCACACACACACTCACACACACCTACAGAGCACTCACACTAGGCTTGTGGGAGAGGCATCCACACGACCACTGCCATACAAAATCACAAACGTGGTCACCAGAACACACACACACACACAACTAACATACAAAACACCTATGGCCTTTGTTCTTACAGGCATGCATAATGGGACACACACACACACACACACACACACACACACACACAAATATAGCACTCACACAAAGTCCCCAGCAGAGTCATCCACATTGGACACCGCCTAAGCAAAGTCAAACAGGTGGTCTTCCCAGCACACACATACACAACAAAGACACAACGACCAATCATCTTTTTTTTATAAGCATACACAATCACCTTTACAAACACACACACACACACATACACACACACACACACACACACCACAGTAACATAGCAGTCACACAAGGCATCCGGGTGATTAATATTACGTGGCACTGCCCTCGGAATCTCACAAACGTGTTCTCTACAACCCAAAATGACACAACAAACACACGCACACACAAAGGGTTTCTTCTTATACACATTAACATAGAATCACTGACACACACACACCCAAAGACAATCACACACACAGCACTCACACTAGGTCTCCAGCAGAGGCCTCAACACACACATCCCCATAGAAATTCACAAACAAGGAACTCCAAACACACACAAACACCCATGGTATTTTTCTTACAGGCATGCACAATGAGCATCACACACACTACCCACACACAAACATAGTACTCACACAAGGTCTGCAGCACAGGCATCCACAATTGGACCAACCATAGCACACTCACAAGGTAGTCCCCACAAAACACACATACTCAAAAAACACACACAAACACCCAAGCACTTTTTCTTACAAGTATCCACAATGGGTCTCACACACAGACACACACAAACACACCACTGACACAAGGTCTCTGGCAGAGGAATCCACCCTTGGCACCGCGATAGCAAAGTCAAACAGGTGGTTCCCACAGCCCACACATACACAAAAACAAACAAACAAAGAAACAAACATTCAGCGTCTTTTTTCTGACAAGCCTCCACATTGAGCTTCACGCACACACGCTAACAGACACACAGCACACACACTAGCTTTGCAACACAGGTATCCACAATTGTCACCGCCATAGCAAACACACAAATGGGACCCACAGCCCTCACATACACAGCAGACACACACAAAACCATGGTCTTTTTCTTAGAGGCGTCCACATAGGACTGCACACACTCACAAACAGCATTCACACTAGTTCTGCAGCAGAGGCATCACACTAGGCACCGCCATTTCAAACGCAAAAATGAGGTCCCCACAACACACACAAACACAACAAATGCACACAAACACCCATGGACTTTTTCTGGCAGGCATCCACATAGGGCCTCACACACACACACACACACACACACACACACACACACACTAACTCACATAACGTCTCTGGAGGAAGCAACCACGAATGACCACGCCCTAAAAACCTCACAAATGTGGTCCACACAACACACAAGTACACAACAAAGACACACACACTTCATACTCCTTTACTTAGAGGCATACACAATGGGCCTCACCCAAATACACATGCACACAGACATATACACAGCACTCACTCTAGGTTTCCGGCAGAGGCATCCACGATTGGACCCACCCTAGCAAACTCACAAAGGTGGATGCCACATCACACACATACACAACAAACCCACACGAGCACAACCCATGGTCTTTTTCTTACAGGCATCCACTTAGGGCATCACACACACACCCACACACACATTCACACACTCAGCACTCACACAAACTCTCTGGCAGAGGCATTCACACTTAGACATGCCAGAACAAACTCACAAATGTGGTCCCCTCAGCACACATGTACACAACAAAGACACAGAAACTTCTAGCTCCTTTTCATAAAGGTAGAAACAAAAGGCCTCACCCAACACAACACACACACTCACACACACAGCACATACACTAGTCTCCAGCAGAGGCATCCACACTTGGCACTGTCTCACCCAATTCAAACAGGCGGTCCTCACAACCCACACATACACAACAAAGGCACACAAACACCCATAGTGTTTTCCTTACAGCCATATAGTATGGACCTCACGGAAACACACACACACACAAACACACTCACAAAGCAAACTTACACAGAGACAAGGCATTTGAGAGAGTAATTCACACTTTGCACTGCCCTCTCAGTCTCAGAAACATACTCTTGACAACACAAAAGAATACTACAAGCAGAAACACACCAGGGTGTTTAATTACAGCCATCCATATAGGGTCACACACACACTCACACACAGATAGACAGCATTCACACTAGGTTTGTGGGAGAGGAGTCCACACGACCACTGCCATACAAAATCACAAACGTGATCACCAGAACACACACACACACAACTAACATACAAAACACCTATGGCCTTTGTTCTTACAGGCATGCATAATGGGACACACACACACACACACACACACACACACACACACAAATATAGCACTCACACAAAGTCCCCAGCAGAGTCATCCACATTGGACACCGCCTAAGCAAAGTCAAACAGGTGGTCTTCCCAGCACACACATACACAACAAAGACACAACGACCAATCATCTTTTTTTTATAAGCATACACAATCACCTTTACAAACACACACACACACACATACACACACACACACACACACACACCACAATAACATAGCAGTCACACAAGGCATCCGGGTGATTAATATTACGTGGCACTGCCCTCGGAATCTCACAAACGTGTTCTCTACAACCCAAAATGACACAACAAACACACGCACACACAAAGGGTTTCTTCTTATACACATTAACATAGAATCACTGACACACACACACCCAAAGACAATCACACACACAGCACTCACACTAGGTCTCCAGCAGAGGCCTCAACACACACATCCCCATAGAAATTCACAAACAAGGAACTCCAAACACACACAAACACCCATGGTATTTTTCTTACAGGCATGCACAATGAGCATCACACACACTACCCACACACAAACATAGTACTCACACAAGGTCTGCAGCAGAGGCATCCACAATTGGACCAACCATAGCACACTCACAAGGTAGTCCCCACAAAACACACATACTCAAAAAACACACACAAACACCCAAGCACTTTTTCTTACAAGTATCCACAATGGGTCTCACACACAGACACACACAAACACACCACTGACACAAGGTCTCTGGCAGAGGAATCCACCCTTGGCACCGCGATAGCAAAGTCAAACAGGTGGTTCCCACAGCCCACACATACACAAAAACAAACAAACAAAGAAACAAACATTCAGCGTCTTTTTTCTGACAAGCCTCCACATTGAGCTTCACGCACACACGCTAACAGACACACAGCACACACACTAGCTTTGCAACACAGGTATCCACAATTGTCACCGCCATAGCAAACACACAAATGGGACCCACAGCCCTCACATACACAGCAGACACACACAAAACCATGGTCTTTTTCTTAGAGGCGTCCACATAGGACTGCACACACTCACAAACAGCATTCACACTAGTTCTGCAGCAGAGGCATCACACTAGGCACCGCCATTTCAAACGCAAAAATGAGGTCCCCACAACACACACAAACACAACAAATGCACACAAACACCCATGGACTTTTTCTGGCAGGCATCCACATAGGGCCTCACACACACACACACACACACACACACACACACACACACTAACTCACACAACGTCTCTGGAGGAAGCAACCACGAATGACCACGCCCTAAAAACCTCACAAATGTGGTCCACACAACACACAAGTACACAACAAAGACACACACACTTCATACTCCTTTACTTAGAGGCATACACAATGGGCCTCACCCAAATACACATGCACACAGACATATACACAGCACTCACTCTAGGTTTCCGGCAGAGGCATCCACGATTGGACCCACCCTAGCAAACTCACAAACGTGGACGCCACATCACACACATACACAACAAACCCACACGAGCACAACCCATGGTCTTTTTCTTACAGGCATCCACTTAGGGCATCACACACACACCCACACACACATTCACACACTCAGCACTCACACAAACTCTCTGGCAGAGGCATTCACACTTAGACATGCCAGAACAAACTCACAAATGTGGTCCCCTCAGCACACATGTACACAACAAAGACACAGAAACTTCTAGCTCCTTTTCATAAAGGTAGAAACAAAAGGCCTCACCCAACACAACACACACACTCACACACACAGCACATACACTAGTCTCCAGCAGAGGCATCCACACTTGGCACTGTCTCACAAAATTCAAACAGGCGGTCCTCACAACCCACACATACACAACAAAGGCACACAAACACCCATGGTGTTTTCCTTACAGCCATATAGTATGGACCTCATGGAAACACACACACACACAAACACACTCACACAGCAAACTTACACAGACACAAGGCATCTGAGAGAGTAATTCACACTTTGCACTGCCCTCTCAGTCTCAGAAACATACTCTTGACAACACAAAAGAATACTACAAGCAGAAACACACCAGGGTGTTTAATTACAGCCATCCATATAGGGTCACACACACACTCACACACAGATAGACAGCATTCACACTAGGTTTGTGGGAGAGGAGTCCACACGACCACTGCCATACAAAATCACAAACGTGATCACCAGAACACACACACACACACAACTAACATACAAAACACCTATGGCCTTTGTTCTTACAGGCATGCATAATGGGACACACACACACACACACACACACACACACAAATATAGCACTCACACAAAGTCCCCAGCAGAGTCATCCACATTGGACACCGCCTAAGCAAAGTCAAACAGGTGGTCTTCCCAGCACACACATACACAACAAAGACACACAAAGACCCATCGTCTTTTTTTTATAAGCATACACAATCACCTTTACAAACACACACACACACACACACACACACACACACACCACAGTAACATAGCAGTCACACAAGTCATCCGGGTGATTAATATTACGTGGCACTGCCCTCGGAATCTCACAAACGTGTTCTCTACAACCCAAAATGACACAGCAAACACACGCACACACAAAGGGTTTCTTCTTATACACATTAACATAGAATCACTGACACACACACACCCAAAGACAATCACACACACAGCACTCACACTAGGTCTTCAGCAGAGGCCTCAACACACACATCCCCATACAAATTCACAAACAAGGAACTCCAAACACACACAAACACCCATGGTATTTTTCTTACAGGCATGCACAATGAGCATCACACACACTACCCACACACAAACATAGTACTCACACAAGGTCTACAGCAGAGGCATCCACAATTGGACCAACCATAGCACACTCACAAGGTAGTCCCCACAAAACACACATACTCAAAAAACACACACAAACACCCAAGCACTTTTTCTTACAAGTATCCACAATGGGTCTCACACACAGACACACACAAACACACCACTGACACAAGGTCTCTGGCAGAGGAATCCACCCTTGGCACCGCGATAGCAAAGTCAAACAGGTGGTTCCCACAGCCCACACATACACAAACAAACAAACAAAGAAACAAACATTCAGCGTCTTTTTTCTGACAAGCCTCCACATTGAGCTTCACGCACACATGCTAACAGACACACAGCACACACACTAGCTTTGCAACACAGGTATCCACAATTGTCACCGCCATAGCAAACACACAAATGGGACCCACAGCCCTCACATACACAGCAGACACACACAAAACCATGGTCTTTTTCTTAGAGGCGTCCACATAGACTGCACACACTCACAAACAGCATTCACACTAGTTCTGCAGCATAGGCATCACACTAGGCAACGCCATTTCAAACGCAAAAATGAGGTCCCCACAACACACACAAACACAACAAATGCACACAAACACCCATGGACTTTTTCTGGCAGGCATCCACATAGGGCCTCACACACACACACACACACACACACACACACACACACACACAAATATAGCACTCACACAAAGTCCCCAGCAGAGTCATCCACATTGGACACCGCCTAAGCAAAGTCAAACAGGTGGTCTTCCCAGCACACACATACACAACAAAGACACAACGACCAATCATCTTTTTTTTATAAGCATACACAATCACCTTTACAAACACACACACAAACACTCACACACACAAACACACACCCCCACAGTAATATAGCAGTCACACAAGGCATCCGGGTGATTAATATTACGTGGCACTGCCCTCGGAATCTCACAAACGTGTTCTCTACAACCCAAAATGACACAACAAACACACGCACACACAAAGGGTTTCTTCTTACACACATTAACATAGAATCACTGACACACACACACCCAAAGACAATCACACACACAGCACTCACACTAGGTCTCCAGCAGAGGCCTCAACACACACATCCCCATACAAATTCACAAACAAGGAACTCCAAACACACACAAACACCCATGGTATTTTTCTTACAGGCATGCACAATGAGCATCACACACACTACCCACACACAAACATAGTACTCACACAAGGTCTGCAGCACAGGCATCCACAATTGGACCAACCATAGCACACTCACAAGGTAGTCCCCACAAAACACACATACTCAAAAAACACACACAAACACCCAAGCACTTTTTCTTACAAGTATCCACAATGGGTCTCACACACAGATACACACAAACACACCACTGACACAAGGTCTCTGGCAGAGGAATCCACCCTTGGCACCGCGATAGCAAAGTCAAACAGGTGGTTCCCACAGCCCACACATACACAAAAACAAACAAACAAAGAAACAAACATTCAGCGTCTTTTTTCTGACAAGCCTCCACATTGAGCTTCACGCACACACGCTAACAGACACACAGCACACACACTAGCTTTGCAACACAGGTATCCACAATTGTCACCGCCATAGCAAACACACAAATGGGACCCACAGCCCTCACATACACAGCAGACACACACAAAACCATGGTCTTTTTCTTAGAGGCGTCCACATAGGACTGCACACACTCACAAACAGCATTCACACTAGTTCTGCAGCAGAGGCATCACACTAGGCACCGCCATTTCAAACGCAAAAATGAGGTCCCCACAACACACACAAACACAACAAATGCACACAAACACCCATGGACTTTTTCTGGCAGGCATCCACATAGGGCCTCACACACACACACACACACACACACACACACACACACACACTAACTCACACAACGTCTCTGGAGGAAGCAACCACGAATGACCACGCCCTAAAAACCTCACAAATGTGGTCCACACAACACACAAGTACACAACAAAGACACACACACTTCATACTCCTTTACTTAGAGGCATACACAATGGGCCTCACCCAAATACACATGCACACAGACATATACACAGCACTCACTCTAGGTTTCCGGCAGAGGCATCCACGATTGGACCCACCCTAGCAAACTCACAAAGGTGGATGCCACATCACACACATACACAACAAACCCACACGAGCACAACCCATGGTCTTTTTCTTACAGGCATCCACTTAGGGCATCACACACACACCCACACACACATTCACACACTCAGCACTCACACAAACTCTCTGGCAGAGGCATTCACACTTAGACATGCCAGAACAAACTCACAAATGTGGTCCCCTCAGCACACATGTACACAACAAAGACACAGAAACTTCTAGCTCCTTTTCATAAAGGTAGAAACAAAAGGCCTCACCCAACACAACACACACACTCACACACACAGCACATACACTAGTCTCCAGCAGAGGCATCCACACTTGGCACTGTCTCACCCAATTCAAACAGGCGGTCCTCACAACCCACACATACACAACAAAGGCACACAAACACCCATGGTGTTTTCCTTACAGCCATATACTATGGACCTCACGGAAACACACACACACACAAACACACTCACACAGCAAACTTACACAGACACAAGGCATCTGAGAGAGTAATTCACACTTTGCACTGCCCTCTCAGTCTCAGAAACATACTCTTGACAACACAAAAGAATATTACAAGCAGAAACACACCAGGGTGTTTAATTACAGCCATCCATATAGGGTCACACACACACTCACACACAGATAGACAGCATTCACACTAGGTTTGTGGGAGAGGAGTCCACACGACCACTGCCATACAAAATCACAAACGTGATCACCAGAACACACACAGACACAACTAACATACAAAACACCTATGGCCTTTGTTCTTACAGGCATGTATAATGGGACACACACACACACACACACACACACACAAACACACAAATAGAGCACTCACACAAAGTCCCCAGCAGAGTCATCAACATTGGACACCGCCTAAGGAAAGTCAACAGGTGGTCTTCCCAGAACACACATACACAACAAAGACACACAAAGACCCATCGTCTTTTTTTTATAAGCATACACAATCACCTTTACAAACACACACACACACACACACACACACACACACACACCACAGTAACATAGCAGTCACACAAGGCATCCGGGTGATTAATATTACGTGGCACTGCCCTCGGAATCTCACAAACGTGTTCTCTACAACCCAAAATGACACAACAAACACACGCACACACAAAGGGTTTCTTCTTATACACATTAACATAGAATCACTGACACACACACACCCAAAGACAATCACACACACAGCACTCACACTAGGTCTCCAGCAGAGGCCTCAACACACACATCCCCATACAAATTCACAAACAAGGAACTCCAAACACACACAAACACCCATGGTATTTTTCTTACAGGCATGCACAATGAGCATCACACACACTACCCACACACAAACATAGTACTCACACAAGGTCTGCAGCACAGGCATCCACAATTGGACCAACCATAGCACACTCACAAGGTAGTCCCCACAAAACACACATACTCAAAAAACACACACAAACACCCAAGCACTTTTTCTTACAAGTATCCACAATGGGTCTCACACACAGACACACACAAACACACCACTGACACAAGGTCTCTGGCAGAGGAATCCACCCTTGGCACCGCGATAGCAAAGTCAAACAGGTGGTTCCCACAGCCCACACATACACAAAAACAAACAAACAAAGAAACAAACATTCAGCGTCTTTTTTCTGACAAGCCTCCACATTGAGCTTCACGCACACACGCTAACAGACACACAGCACACACACTAGCTTTGCAACACAGGTATCCACAATTGTCACCGCCATAGCAAACACACAAATGGGACCCACAGCCCTCACATACACAGCAGACACACACAAAACCATGGTCTTTTTCTTAGAGGCGTCCACATAGGACTGCACACACTCACAAACAGCATTCACACTAGTTCTGCAGCAGAGGCATCACACTAGGCACCGCCATTTCAAACGCAAAAATGAGGTCCCCACAACACACACAAACACAACAAATGCACACAAACACCCATGGACTTTTTCTGGCAGGCATCCACATAGGGCCTCACACACACACACACACACACACACACACACACACACACACTAACTCACATAACGTCTCTGGAGGAAGCAACCACGAATGACCACGCCCTAAAAACCTCACAAATGTGGTCCACACAACACACAAGTACACAACAACGACACACACACTTCATACTCCTTTACTTAGAGGCATACACAATGGGCCTCACCCAAATACACATGCACACAGACATATACACAGCACTCACTCTAGGTTTCCGGCAGAGGCATCCACGATTGGACCCACCCTAGCAAACTCACAAAGGTGGATGCCACATCACACACATACACAACAAACCCACACGAGCACAACCCATGGTCTTTTTCTTACAGGCATCCACTTAGGGCATCACACACACACCCACACACACATTCACACACTCAGCACTCACACAAACTCTCTGGCAGAGGCATTCACACTTAGACATGCCAGAACAAACTCACAAATGTGGTCCCCTCAGCACACATGTACACAACAAAGACACAGAAACTTCTAGCTCCTTTTCATAAAGGTAGAAACAAAAGGCCTCACCCAACACAACACACACACTCACACACACAGCACATACACTAGTCTCCAGCAGAGGCATCCACACTTGGCACTGTCTCACCCAATTCAAACAGGCGGTCCTCACAACCCACACATACACAACAAAGGCACACAAACACCCATAGTGTTTTCCTTACAGCCATATAGTATGGACCTCACGGAAACACACACACACACAAACACACTCACAAAGCAAACTTACACAGACACAAGGCATTTGAGAGAGTAATTCACACTTTGCACTGCCCTCTCAGTCTCAGAAACATACTCTTGACAACACAAAAGAATACTACAAGCAGAAACACACCAGGGTGTTTAATTACAGCCATCCATATAGGGTCACACACACACTCACACACAGATAGACAGCATTCACACTAGGTTTGTGGGAGAGGAGTCCACACGACCACTGCCATACAAAATCACAAACGTGATCACCAGAACACACACACACACAACTAACATACAAAACACCTATGGCCTTTGTTCTTACAGGCATGCATAATGGGACACACACACACACACACACACACACACACACACACACAAAAATATAGCACTCACACAAAGTCCCCAGCAGAGTCATCCACATTGGACACCGCCTAAGCAAAGTCAAACAGGTGGTCTTCCCAGCACACACATACACAACAAAGACACAACGACCAATCATCTTTTTTTTATAAGCATACACAATCACCTTTACAAACACACACACACACACACATACACACACACACACACACACACCACAGTAACATAGCAGTCACACAAGGCATCCGGGTGATTAATATTACGTGGCACTGCCCTCGGAATCTCACAAACGTGTTCTCTACAACCCAAAATGACACAACAAACACACGCACACACAAAGGGTTTCTTCTTATACACATTAACATAGAATCACTGACACACACACACCCAAAGACAATCACACACACAGCACTCACACTAGGTCTCCAGCAGAGGCCTCAACACACACATCCCCATAGAAATTCACAAACAAGGAACTCCAAACACACACAAACACCCATGGTATTTTTCTTACAGGCATGCACAATGAGCATCACACACACTACCCACACACAAACATAGTACTCACACAAGGTCTGCAGCAGAGGCATCCACAATTGGACCAACCATAGCACACTCACAAGGTAGTCCCCACAAAACACACATACTCAAAAAACACACACAAACACCCAAGCACTTTTTCTTACAAGTATCCACAATGGGTCTCACACACAGACACACACAAACACACCACTGACACAAGGTCTCTGGCAGAGGAATCCACCCTTGGCACCGCGATAGCAAAGTCAAACAGGTGGTTCCCACAGCCCACACATACACAAAAACAAACAAACAAAGAAACAAACATTCAGCGTCTTTTTTCTGACAAGCCTCCACATTGAGCTTCACGCACACACGCTAACAGACACACAGCACACACACTAGCTTTGCAACACAGGTATCCACAATTGTCACCGCCATAGCAAACACACAAATGGGACCCACAGCCCTCACATACACAGCAGACACACACAAAAAAATGGTCTTTTTCTTAGAGGCATCCACATAGGACTGCACACACTCACAAACAGCATTCACACTAGTTCTGCAGCAGAGGCACCACACTAGGCACCGCCATTTCAAACGCAAAAATGAGGTCCCCACAACACACACAAACACAACAAATGCACACAAACACCCATGGACTTTTTCTGGCAGGCATCCACATAGGGCCTCACACACACACACACACACACACACACACACACTAACTCACACAACGTCTCTGGAGGAAGCAACCACGAATGACCACGCCCTAAAAACCTCACAAATGTGGTCCACACAACACACAAGTACACAACAAAGACACACACACTTCATACTCCTTTACTTAGAGGCATACACAATGGGCCTCACCCAAATACACATGCACACAGACATATACACAGCACTCACTCTAGGTTTCCGGCAGAGGCATCCACGATTGGACCCACCCTAGCAAACTCACAAACGTGGACGCCACATCACACACATACACAACAAACCCACACGAGCACAACCCATGGTCTTTTTCTTACAGGCATCCACTTAGGGCATCACACACACACCCACACACACATTCACACACTCAGCACTCACACAAACTCTCTGGCAGAGGCATTCACACTTAGACATGCCAGAACAAACTCACAAATGTGGTCCCCTCAGCACACATGTACACAACAAAGACACAGAAACTTCTAGCTCCTTTTCATAAAGGTAGAAACAAAAGGCCTCACCCAACACAACACACACACTCACACACACAGCACATACACTAGTCTCCAGCAGAGGCATCCACACTTGGCACTGTCTCACAAAATTCAAACAGGCGGTCCTCACAACCCACACATACACAACAAAGGCACACAAACACCCATGGTGTTTTCCTTACAGCCATATAGTATGGACCTCATGGAAACACACACACACACAAACACACTCACACAGCAAACTTACACAGACACAAGGCATCTGAGAGAGTACTTCACACTTTGCACTGCCCTCTCAGTCTCAGAAACATACTCTTGACAACACAAAAGAATACTACAAGCAGAAACACACCAGGGTGTTTAATTACAGCCATCCATATAGGGTCACACACACACTCACACACACCTACAGAGCACTCACACTAGGCTTGTGGGAGAGGCATCCACACGACCACTGCCATACAAAATCACAAACGTGGTCACCAGAACACACACAAACACAACTAACATACAAAACACCTATGGCCTTTGTTCTTACAGGCATGCAAAGTGGACACATACACACACACACACACAAACACACAAGTATAGCACTCACACTAAATCCCTAGCAAGTAATCCGATTTGACAGCGCCTAAGCAAAGGCAAAAAGGTGGTCTTCCCAGCACACACATTCACAACAAAGACACACAGAGACCAATGGTCTTTTTTATAAGCATACACCATGAGCTTCACAAACACACACACACACACACACACACACACACACACACACAGTAACATAGCACTAACACAAGGCATCCGGGTGAATAATCCTTATATGAGGCTGCCCTCTGAATCTCACAAACGTGTTCTCTACAACCCAAAATGACACAAAAAACACACGCACACACAAAGGGTTTTTTCTTACAGACATTAACATAGAATCACTGACACACACACACCCAAAGACAATCACACACACAGCACTCACACTAGGTCTCCGGCAGGGACCTCAAAACACACACCGCCATACAAATTCACAAACAAGGAACTCCAAACACACACAAACACCCATGGTATTTTTCTTACAGGCATGCACAATGAGCATCACACACACTACACACGCACAAACATAGTACTCACAAAGGTCTACAGCAGAGGCATCCACAATTTCACCAGTCGTAGCACACTCACAAAGGTAGTCCGCACAAAACACACATACACAAAAAACACACACAAACACCCCAGCACTTTTACTTACATGTATCCACGATGGATCTCACACACAGACACACACACACACAAACACACCACTGACACATGGTCTCTGGCAGAGGAGTCCACACTTGGCACCGCTATAGCAAAGTCAAACAGGTGGTTCCCACAGCCCACACATACACAAAAACAAACAAACAAAGAAACAAACATTCAGCGTCTTTTTTCTGACAAGCCTCCACATTGAGCTTCACACACACACGCTAACAGACACACAGCACACACACTAGCTTTGCAACACAGGTATCCACAATTGTCACCGCCATAGCAAACACACAAATGGGACCCACAGCCCTCACATACACAGCAGACACACACAAAACCATGGTCTTTTTCTTAGAGGCGTCCACATAGGACTGCACACACTCACAAACAGCATTCACACTAGTTCTGCAGCAGAGGCACCACACTAGGCACCGCCATTTCAAACGCAAAAATGAGGTCCCCACAACACACACAAACACAACAAATGCACACAAACACCCATGGACTTTTTCTGGCAGGCATCCACATAGGGCCTCACACACACACACACACACACACACACACACACACACTAACTCACATAACGTCTTTGGAGGAAGCAACCACGAATGACCACGCCCTAAAAACCTCACAAATGTGGTCCACACAACACACAAGTACACAACAAAGACACACACACTTCATACTCCTTTACTTAGAGGCATACACAATGGGCCTCACCCAAATACACATGCACACAGACATATACACAGCACTCACTCTAGGTTTCCGGCAGAGGCATCCACGATTGGACCCACCCTAGCAAACTCACAAAGGTGGATGCCACATCACACACATACACAACAAACCCACACGAGCACAACCCATGGTCTTTTTCTTACAGGCATCCACTTAGGGCATCACACACACACACACACACACATTCACACACTCAGCACTCACACAAACTCTCTGGCAGAGGCATTCACACTTAGACATGCCAGAACAAACTCACAAATGTGGTCCCCTCAGCACACATGTACACAACAAAGACACAGAAACTTCTAGCTCCTTTTCATAAACAAAAGGCCTCACCCAACACAACACACACACTCACACACACAGCACATACACTAGTCTCCAGCAGAGGCATCCACACTTGGCACTGTCTCACCCAATTCAAACAGGCGGTCCTCACAACCCACACATACACAACAAAGGCACACAAACACCCATAGTGTTTTCCTTACAGCCATATAGTATGGACCTCACGGAAACACACACACACACAAACACACTCACAAAGCAAACTTACACAGACACAAGGCATTTGAGAGAGTAATTCACACTTTGCACTGCCCTCTCAGTTCAGAAACATACTCTTGACAACACAAAAGAATACTACAAGCAGAAACACACCAGGGTGTTTAATTACAGCCATCCATATAGGGTCACACACACACTCACACACAGATAGACAGCATTCACACTAGGTTTGTGGGAGAGGAGTCCACACGACCACTGCCATACAAAATCACAAACGTGATCACCAGAACACACACACACACAACTAACATACAAAACACCTATGGCCTTTGTTCTTACAGGCATGCATAATGGGACACACACACACACACACACACACACACACACACAAAAATATAGCACTCACACAAAGTCCCCAGCAGAGTCATCCACATTGGACACCGCCTAAGCAAAGTCAAACAGGTGGTCTTCCCAGCACACACATACACAACAAAGACACAACGACCAATCATCTTTTTTTTATAAGCATACACAATCACCTTTACAAACACACACACACACACACATACACACACACACACACACACACCACAGTAACATAGCAGTCACACAAGGCATCCGGGTGATTAATATTACGTGGCACTGCCCTCGGAATCTCACAAACGTGTTCTCTACAACCCAAAATGACACAACAAACACACGCACACACAAAGGGTTTCTTCTTATACACATTAACATAGAATCACTGACACACACACACCCAAAGACAATCACACACACAGCACTCACACTAGGTCTCCAGCAGAGGCCTCAACACACACATCCCCATAGAAATTCACAAACAAGGAACTCCAAACACACACAAACACCCATGGTATTTTTCTTACAGGCATGCACAATGAGCATCACACACACTACCCACACACAAACATAGTACTCACACAAGGTCTGCAGCAGAGGCATCCACAATTGGACCAACCATAGCACACTCACAAGGTAGTCCCCACAAAACACACATACTCAAAAAACACACACAAACACCCAAGCACTTTTTCTTACAAGTATCCACAATGGGTCTCACACACAGACACACACAAACACACCACTGACACAAGGTCTCTGGCAGAGGAATCCACCCTTGGCACCGCGATAGCAAAGTCAAACAGGTGGTTCCCACAGCCCACACATACACAAAAACAAACAAACAAAGAAACAAACATTCAGCGTCTTTTTTCTGACAAGCCTCCACATTGAGCTTCACGCACACACGCTAACAGACACACAGCACACACACTAGCTTTGCAACACAGGTATCCACAATTGTCACCGCCATAGCAAACACACAAATGGGACCCACAGCCCTCACATACACAGCAGACACACACAAAAAAATGGTCTTTTTCTTAGAGGCATCCACATAGGACTGCACACACTCACAAACAGCATTCACACTAGTTCTGCAGCAGAGGCACCACACTAGGCACCGCCATTTCAAACGCAAAAATGAGGTCCCCACAACACACACAAACACAACAAATGCACACAAACACCCATGGACTTTTTCTGG
The DNA here is from genome assembly GCF_024610735.1 of Ursus americanus. Taxonomy (NCBI): domain Eukaryota; kingdom Metazoa; phylum Chordata; class Mammalia; order Carnivora; family Ursidae; genus Ursus; species Ursus americanus. Next base: position 9,614,253 of record NC_142163.1, on the reverse strand, counting down.
CAGGCATCCACATAGGGCCTCACACACACACACACACACACACACACACACACACTAACTCACACAACGTCTCTGGAGGAAGCAACCACGAATGACCACGCCCTAAAAACCTCACAAATGTGGTCCACACAACACACAAGTACACAACAAAGACACACACACTTCATACTCCTTTACTTAGAGGCATACACAATGGGCCTCACCCAAATACACATGCACACAGACATATACACAGCACTCACTCTAGGTTTCCGGCAGAGGCATCCACGATTGGACCCACCCTAGCAAACTCACAAAGGTGGACGCCACATCACACACATACACAACAAACCCACACGAGCACAACCCATGGTCTTTTTCTTACAGGCATCCACTTAGGGCATCACACACACACCCACACACACATTCACACACTCAGCACTCACACAAACTCTCTGGCAGAGGCATTCACACTTAGACATGCCAGAACAAACTCACAAATGTGGTCCCCTCAGCACACATGTACACAACAAAGACACAGAAACTTCTAGCTCCTTTTCATAAAGGTAGAAACAAAAGGCCTCACCCAACACAACACACACACTCACACACACAGCACATACACTAGTCTCCAGCAGAGGCATCCACACTTGGCACTGTCTCACAAAATTCAAACAGGCGGTCCTCACAACCCACACATACACAACAAAGGCACACAAACACCCATGGTGTTTTCCTTACAGCCATATAGTATGGACCTCATGGAAACACACACACACACAAACACACTCACACAGCAAACTTACACAGACACAAGGCATCTGAGAGAGTACTTCACACTTTGCACTGCCCTCTCAGTCTCAGAAACATACTCTTGACAACACAAAAGAATACTACAAGCAGAAACACACCAGGGTGTTTAATTACAGCCATCCATATAGGGTCACACACACACTCACACACACCTACAGAGCACTCACACTAGGCTTGTGGGAGAGGCATCCACACGACCACTGCCATACAAAATCACAAACGTGGTCACCAGAACACACACAAACACAACTAACATACAAAACACCTATGGCCTTTGTTCTTACAGGCATGCAAAGTGGACACATACACACACACACACACAAACACACAAGTATAGCACTCACACTAAATCCCTAGCAAGTAATCCGATTTGACAGCGCCTAAGCAAAGGCAAAAAGGTGGTCTTCCCAGCACACACATTCACAACAAAGACACACAGAGACCAATGGTCTTTTTTATAAGCATACACCATGAGCTTCACAAACACACACACACACACACACACACACACACACACACACAGTAACATAGCACTAACACAAGGCATCCGGGTGAATAATCCTTATATGAGGCTGCCCTCTGAATCTCACAAACGTGTTCTCTACAACCCAAAATGACACAAAAAACACACGCACACACAAAGGGTTTTTTCTTACAGACATTAACATAGAATCACTGACACACACACACCCAAAGACAATCACACACACAGCACTCACACTAGGTCTCCGGCAGGGACCTCAAAACACACACCGCCATACAAATTCACAAACAAGGAACTCCAAACACACACAAACACCCATGGTATTTTTCTTACAGGCATGCACAATGAGCATCACACACACTACACACGCACAAACATAGTACTCACAAAGGTCTACAGCAGAGGCATCCACAATTTCACCAGTCGTAGCACACTCACAAAGGTAGTCCGCACAAAACACACATACACAAAAAACACACACAAACACCCCAGCACTTTTACTTACATGTATCCACGATGGATCTCACACACAGACACACACACACACAAACACACCACTGACACATGGTCTCTGGCAGAGGAGTCCACACTTGGCACCGCTATAGCAAAGTCAAACAGGTGGTTCCCACAGCCCACACATACACAAAAACAAACAAACAAAGAAACAAACATTCAGCGTCTTTTTTCTGACAAGCCTCCACATTGAGCTTCACACACACACGCTAACAGACACACAGCACACACACTAGCTTTGCAACACAGGTATCCACAATTGTCACCGCCATAGCAAACACACAAATGGGACCCACAGCCCTCACATACACAGCAGACACACACAAAACCATGGTCTTTTTCTTAGAGGCGTCCACATAGGACTGCACACACTCACAAACAGCATTCACACTAGTTCTGCAGCAGAGGCACCACACTAGGCACCGCCATTTCAAACGCAAAAATGAGGTCCCCACAACACACACAAACACAACAAATGCACACAAACACCCATGGACTTTTTCTGGCAGGCATCCACATAGGGCCTCACACACACACACACACACACACACACACACACACACACACTAACTCACATAACGTCTTTGGAGGAAGCAACCACGAATGACCACGCCCTAAAAACCTCACAAATGTGGTCCACACAACACACAAGTACACAACAAAGACACACACACTTCATACTCCTTTACTTAGAGGCATACACAATGGGCCTCACCCAAATACACATGCACACAGACATATACACAGCACTCACTCTAGGTTTCCGGCAGAGGCATCCACGATTGGACCCACCCTAGCAAACTCACAAAGGTGGACGCCACATCACACACATACACAACAAACCCACACGAGCACAACCCATGGTCTTTTTCTTACAGGCATCCACTTAGGGCATCACACACACACCCACACACACATTCACACACTCAGCACTCACACAAACTCTCTGGCAGAGGCATTCACACTTAGACATGCCAGAACAAACTCACAAATGTGGTCCCCTCAGCACACATGTACACAACAAAGACACAGAAACTTCTAGCTCCTTTTCATAAACAAAAGGCCTCACCCAACACAACACACACACTCACACACACAGCACATACACTAGTCTCCAGCAGAGGCATCCACACTTGGCACTGTCTCACCCAATTCAAACAGGCGGTCCTCACAACCCACACATACACAACAAAGGCACACAAACACCCATAGTGTTTTCCTTACAGCCATATAGTATGGACCTCACGGAAACACACACACACACAAACACACTCACAAAGCAAACTTACACAGACACAAGGCATTTGAGAGAGTAATTCACACTTTGCACTGCCCTCTCAGTTCAGAAACATACTCTTGACAACACAAAAGAATACTACAAGCAGAAACACACCAGGGTGTTTAATTACAGCCATCCATATAGGGTCACACACACACTCACACACAGATAGACAGCATTCACACTAGGTTTGTGGGAGAGGAGTCCACACGACCACTGCCATACAAAATCACAAACGTGATCACCAGAACACACACACACACAACTAACATACAAAACACCTATGGCCTTTGTTCTTACAGGCATGCATAATGGGACACACACACACACACACACACACACACACACACACACAAAAATATAGCACTCACACAAAGTCCCCAGCAGAGTCATCCACATTGGACACCGCCTAAGCAAAGTCAAACAGGTGGTCTTCCCAGCACACACATACACAACAAAGACACAACGACCAATCATCTTTTTTTTATAAGCATACACAATCACCTTTACAAACACACACACACACACACATACACACACACACACACACACACCACAGTAACATAGCAGTCACACAAGGCATCCGGGTGATTAATATTACGTGGCACTGCCCTCGGAATCTCACAAACGTGTTCTCTACAACCCAAAATGACACAACAAACACACGCACACACAAAGGGTTTCTTCTTATACACATTAACATAGAATCACTGACACACACACACCCAAAGACAATCACACACACAGCACTCACACTAGGTCTCCAGCAGAGGCCTCAACACACACATCCCCATAGAAATTCACAAACAAGGAACTCCAAACACACACAAACACCCATGGTATTTTTCTTACAGGCATGCACAATGAGCATCACACACACTACCCACACACAAACATAGTACTCACACAAGGTCTGCAGCAGAGGCATCCACAATTGGACCAACCATAGCACACTCACAAGGTAGTCCCCACAAAACACACATACTCAAAAAACACACACAAACACCCAAGCACTTTTTCTTACAAGTATCCACAATGGGTCTCACACACAGACACACACAAACACACCACTGACACAAGGTCTCTGGCAGAGGAATCCACCCTTGGCACCGCGATAGCAAAGTCAAACAGGTGGTTCCCACAGCCCACACATACACAAAAACAAACAAACAAAGAAACAAACATTCAGCGTCTTTTTTCTGACAAGCCTCCACATTGAGCTTCACGCACACACGCTAACAGACACACAGCACACACACTAGCTTTGCAACACAGGTATCCACAATTGTCACCGCCATAGCAAACACACAAATGGGACCCACAGCCCTCACATACACAGCAGACACACACAAAAAAATGGTCTTTTTCTTAGAGGCATCCACATAGGACTGCACACACTCACAAACAGCATTCACACTAGTTCTGCAGCAGAGGCACCACACTAGGCACCGCCATTTCAAACGCAAAAATGAGGTCCCCACAACACACACAAACACAACAAATGCACACAAACACCCATGGACTTTTTCTGGCAGGCATCCACATAGGGCCTCACACACACACACACACACACACACACACACACACTAACTCACACAACGTCTCTGGAGGAAGCAACCACGAATGACCACGCCCTAAAAACCTCACAAATGTGGTCCACACAACACACAAGTACACAACAAAGACACACACACTTCATACTCCTTTACTTAGAGGCATACACAATGGGCCTCACCCAAATACACATGCACACAGACATATACACAGCACTCACTCTAGGTTTCCGGCAGAGGCATCCACGATTGGACCCACCCTAGCAAACTCACAAAGGTGGACGCCACATCACACACATACACAACAAACCCACACGAGCACAACCCATGGTCTTTTTCTTACAGGCATCCACTTAGGGCATCACACACACACCCACACACACATTCACACACTCAGCACTCACACAAACTCTCTGGCAGAGGCATTCACACTTAGACATGCCAGAACAAACTCACAAATGTGGTCCCCTCAGCACACATGTACACAACAAAGACACAGAAACTTCTAGCTCCTTTTCATAAAGGTAGAAACAAAAGGCCTCACCCAACACAACACACACACTCACACACACAGCACATACACTAGTCTCCAGCAGAGGCATCCACACTTGGCACTGTCTCACAAAATTCAAACAGGCGGTCCTCACAACCCACACATACACAACAAAGGCACACAAACACCCATGGTGTTTTCCTTACAGCCATATAGTATGGACCTCATGGAAACACACACACACACAAACACACTCACACAGCAAACTTACACAGACACAAGGCATCTGAGAGAGTACTTCACACTTTGCACTGCCCTCTCAGTCTCAGAAACATACTCTTGACAACACAAAAGAATACTACAAGCAGAAACACACCAGGGTGTTTAATTACAGCCATCCATATAGGGTCACACACACACTCACACACACCTACAGAGCACTCACACTAGGCTTGTGGGAGAGGCATCCACACGACCACTGCCATACAAAATCACAAACGTGGTCACCAGAACACACACAAACACAACTAACATACAAAACACCTATGGCCTTTGTTCTTACAGGCATGCAAAGTGGACACATACACACACACACACACAAACACACAAGTATAGCACTCACACTAAATCCCTAGCAAGTAATCCGATTTGACAGCGCCTAAGCAAAGGCAAAAAGGTGGTCTTCCCAGCACACACATTCACAACAAAGACACACAGAGACCAATGGTCTTTTTTATAAGCATACACCATGAGCTTCACAAACACACACACACACACACACACACACACACACACACACAGTAACATAGCACTAACACAAGGCATCCGGGTGAATAATCCTTATATGAGGCTGCCCTCTGAATCTCACAAACGTGTTCTCTACAACCCAAAATGACACAAAAAACACACGCACACACAAAGGGTTTTTTCTTACAGACATTAACATAGAATCACTGACACACACACACCCAAAGACAATCACACACACAGCACTCACACTAGGTCTCCGGCAGGGACCTCAAAACACACACCGCCATACAAATTCACAAACAAGGAACTCCAAACACACACAAACACCCATGGTATTTTTCTTACAGGCATGCACAATGAGCATCACACACACTACACACGCACAAACATAGTACTCACAAAGGTCTACAGCAGAGGCATCCACAATTTCACCAGTCGTAGCACACTCACAAAGGTAGTCCGCACAAAACACACATACACAAAAAACACACACAAACACCCCAGCACTTTTACTTACATGTATCCACGATGGATCTCACACACAGACACACACACACACAAACACACCACTGACACATGGTCTCTGGCAGAGGAGTCCACACTTGGCACCGCTATAGCAAAGTCAAACAGGTGGTTCCCACAGCCCACACATACACAAAAACAAACAAACAAAGAAACAAACATTCAGCGTCTTTTTTCTGACAAGCCTCCACATTGAGCTTCACACACACACGCTAACAGACACACAGCACACACACTAGCTTTGCAACACAGGTATCCACAATTGTCACCGCCATAGCAAACACACAAATGGGACCCACAGCCCTCACATACACAGCAGACACACACAAAACCATGGTCTTTTTCTTAGAGGCGTCCACATAGGACTGCACACACTCACAAACAGCATTCACACTAGTTCTGCAGCAGAGGCACCACACTAGGCACCGCCATTTCAAACGCAAAAATGAGGTCCCCACAACACACACAAACACAACAAATGCACACAAACACCCATGGACTTTTTCTGGCAGGCATCCACATAGGGCCTCACACACACACACACACACACACACACACACACACACACACTAACTCACATAACGTCTTTGGAGGAAGCAACCACGAATGACCACGCCCTAAAAACCTCACAAATGTGGTCCACACAACACACAAGTACACAACAAAGACACACACACTTCATACTCCTTTACTTAGAGGCATACACAATGGGCCTCACCCAAATACACATGCACACAGACATATACACAGCACTCACTCTAGGTTTCCGGCAGAGGCATCCACGATTGGACCCACCCTAGCAAACTCACAAAGGTGGATGCCACATCACACACATACACAACAAACCCACACGAGCACAACCCATGGTCTTTTTCTTACAGGCATCCACTTAGGGCATCACACACACACACACACACACATTCACACACTCAGCACTCACACAAACTCTCTGGCAGAGGCATTCACACTTAGACATGCCAGAACAAACTCACAAATGTGGTCCCCTCAGCACACATGTACACAACAAAGACACAGAAACTTCTAGCTCCTTTTCATAAACAAAAGGCCTCACCCAACACAACACACACACTCACACACACAGCACATACACTAGTCTCCAGCAGAGGCATCCACACTTGGCACTGTCTCACCCAATTCAAACAGGCGGTCCTCACAACCCACACATACACAACAAAGGCACACAAACACCCATAGTGTTTTCCTTACAGCCATATAGTATGGACCTCACGGAAACACACACACACACAAACACACTCACAAAGCAAACTTACACAGACACAAGGCATTTGAGAGAGTAATTCACACTTTGCACTGCCCTCTCAGTTCAGAAACATACTCTTGACAACACAAAAGAATACTACAAGCAGAAACACACCAGGGTGTTTAATTACAGCCATCCATATAGGGTCACACACACACTCACACACAGATAGACAGCATTCACACTAGGTTTGTGGGAGAGGAGTCCACACGACCACTGCCATACAAAATCACAAACGTGATCACCAGAACACACACACACACAACTAACATACAAAACACCTATGGCCTTTGTTCTTACAGGCATGCATAATGGGACACACACACACACACACACACACACACACACACAAAAATATAGCACTCACACAAAGTCCCCAGCAGAGTCATCCACATTGGACACCGCCTAAGCAAAGTCAAACAGGTGGTCTTCCCAGCACACACATACACAACAAAGACACAACGACCAATCATCTTTTTTTTATAAGCATACACAATCACCTTTACAAACACACACACACACACACATACACACACACACACACACACACCACAGTAACATAGCAGTCACACAAGGCATCCGGGTGATTAATATTACGTGGCACTGCCCTCGGAATCTCACAAACGTGTTCTCTACAACCCAAAATGACACAACAAACACACGCACACACAAAGGGTTTCTTCTTATACACATTAACATAGAATCACTGACACACACACACCCAAAGACAATCACACACACAGCACTCACACTAGGTCTCCAGCAGAGGCCTCAACACACACATCCCCATAGAAATTCACAAACAAGGAACTCCAAACACACACAAACACCCATGGTATTTTTCTTACAGGCATGCACAATGAGCATCACACACACTACCCACACACAAACATAGTACTCACACAAGGTCTGCAGCAGAGGCATCCACAATTGGACCAACCATAGCACACTCACAAGGTAGTCCCCACAAAACACACATACTCAAAAAACACACACAAACACCCAAGCACTTTTTCTTACAAGTATCCACAATGGGTCTCACACACAGACACACACAAACACACCACTGACACAAGGTCTCTGGCAGAGGAATCCACCCTTGGCACCGCGATAGCAAAGTCAAACAGGTGGTTCCCACAGCCCACACATACACAAAAACAAACAAACAAAGAAACAAACATTCAGCGTCTTTTTTCTGACAAGCCTCCACATTGAGCTTCACGCACACACGCTAACAGACACACAGCACACACACTAGCTTTGCAACACAGGTATCCACAATTGTCACCGCCATAGCAAACACACAAATGGGACCCACAGCCCTCACATACACAGCAGACACACACAAAAAAATGGTCTTTTTCTTAGAGGCATCCACATAGGACTGCACACACTCACAAACAGCATTCACACTAGTTCTGCAGCAGAGGCACCACACTAGGCACCGCCATTTCAAACGCAAAAATGAGGTCCCCACAACACACACAAACACAACAAATGCACACAAACACCCATGGACTTTTTCTGGCAGGCATCCACATAGGGCCTCACACACACACACACACACACACACACACACTAACTCACACAACGTCTCTGGAGGAAGCAACCACGAATGACCACGCCCTAAAAACCTCACAAATGTGGTCCACACAACACACAAGTACACAACAAAGACACACACACTTCATACTCCTTTACTTAGAGGCATACACAATGGGCCTCACCCAAATACACATGCACACAGACATATACACAGCACTCACTCTAGGTTTCCGGCAGAGGCATCCACGATTGGACCCACCCTAGCAAACTCACAAAGGTGGACGCCACATCACACACATACACAACAAACCCACACGAGCACAACCCATGGTCTTTTTCTTACAGGCATCCACTTAGGGCATCACACACACACCCACACACACATTCACACACTCAGCACTCACACAAACTCTCTGGCAGAGGCATTCACACTTAGACATGCCAGAACAAACTCACAAATGTGGTCCCCTCAGCACACATGTACACAACAAAGACACAGAAACTTCTAGCTCCTTTTCATAAACAAAAGGCCTCACCCAACACAACACACACACTCACACACACAGCACATACACTAGTCTCCAGCAGAGGCATCCACACTTGGCACTGTCTCACCCAATTCAAACAGGCGGTCCTCACAACCCACACATACACAACAAAGGCACACAAACACCCATAGTGTTTTCCTTACAGCCATATAGTATGGACCTCACGGAAACACACACACACACAAACACACTCACAAAGCAAACTTACACAGACACAAGGCATTTGAGAGAGTAATTCACACTTTGCACTGCCCTCTCAGTCTCAGAAACATACTCTTGACAACACAAAAGAATACTACAAGCAGAAACACACCAGGGTGTTTAATTACAGCCATCCATATAGGGTCACACACACACTCACACACAGATAGACAGCATTCACACTAGGTTTGTGGGAGAGGAGTCCACACGACCACTGCCATACAAAATCACAAACGTGATCACCAGAACACACACACACACAACTAACATACAAAACACCTATGGCCTTTGTTCTTACAGGCATGCATAATGGGACACACACACACACACACACACACACACACACACACAAAAATATAGCACTCACACAAAGTCCCCAGCAGAGTCATCCACATTGGACACCGCCTAAGCAAAGTCAAACAGGTGGTCTTCCCAGCACACACATACACAACAAAGACACAACGACCAATCATCTTTTTTTTATAAGCATACACAATCACCTTTACAAACACACACACACACACACATACACACACACACACACACACACACCACAGTAACATAGCAGTCACACAAGGCATCCGGGTGATTAATATTACGTGGCACTGCCCTCGGAATCTCACAAACGTGTTCTCTACAACCCAAAATGACACAACAAACACACGCACACACAAAGGGTTTCTTCTTATACACATTAACATAGAATCACTGACACACACACACCCAAAGACAATCACACACACAGCACTCACACTAGGTCTCCAGCAGAGGCCTCAACACACACATCCCCATAGAAATTCACAAACAAGGAACTCCAAACACACACAAACACCCATGGTATTTTTCTTACAGGCATGCACAATGAGCATCACACACACTACCCACACACAAACATAGTACTCACACAAGGTCTGCAGCAGAGGCATCCACAATTGGACCAACCATAGCACACTCACAAGGTAGTCCCCACAAAACACACATACTCAAAAAACACACACAAACACCCAAGCACTTTTTCTTACAAGTATCCACAATGGGTCTCACACACAGACACACACAAACACACCACTGACACAAGGTCTCTGGCAGAGGAATCCACCCTTGGCACCGCGATAGCAAAGTCAAACAGGTGGTTCCCACAGCCCACACATACACAAAAACAAACAAACAAAGAAACAAACATTCAGCATCTTTTTTCTGACAAGCCTCCACATTGAGCTTCACGCACACACGCTAACAGGCACACAGCACACACACTAGCTTTGCAACACAGGTATCCACAATTGTCACCGCCATAGCAAACACACAAATGGGACCCACAGCCCTCACATACACAGCAGACACACACAAAACCATGGTCTTTTTCTTAGAGGCGTCCACATAGGACTGCACACACTCACAAACAGCATTCACACTAGTTCTGCAGCAGAGGCACCACACTAGGCACCGCCATTTCAAACGCAAAAATGAGGTCCCCACAACACACACAAACACAACAAATGCACACAAACACCCATGGACTTTTTCTGGCAGGCATCCACATAGGGCCTCACACACACACACACACACACACACACACACTAATTCACACAACGTCTCTGGAGGAAGCAACCACGAATGACCACGCCCTAAAAACCTCACAAATGTGGTCCACACAACACACAAGTACACAACAAAGACACACACACTTCATACTCCTTTACTTAGAGGCATACACAATGGGCCTCACCCAAATACACATGCACACAGACATATACACAGCACTCACTCTAGGTTTCCGGCAGAGGCATCCACGATTGGACCCACCCTAGCAAACTCACAAAGGTGGATGCCACATCACACACATACACAACAAACCCACACGAGCACAACCCATGGTCTTTTTCTTACAGGCATCCACTTAGGGCATCACACACACACCCACACACACATTCACACACTCAGCACTCACACAAACTCTCTGGCAGAGGCATTCACACTTAGACATGCCAGAACAAACTCACAAATGTGGTCCCCTCAGCACACATGTACACAACAAAGACACAGAAACTTCTAGCTCCTTTTCATAAAGGTAGAAACAAAAGGCCTCACCCAACACAACACACACACTCACACACACAGCACATACACTAGTCTCCAGCAGAGGCATCCACACTTGGCACTGTCTCACCCAATTCAAACAGGCGGTCCTCACAACCCACACATACACAACAAAGGCACACAAACACCCATGGTGTTTTCCTTACAGCCATATACTATGGACCTCACGGAAACACACACACACACAAACACACTCACACAGCAAACTTACACAGACACAAGGCATCTGAGAGAGTAATTCACACTTTGCACTGCCCTCTCAGTCTCAGAAACATACTCTTGACAACACAAAAGAATACTACAAGCAGAAACACACCAGGGTGTTTAATTACAGCCATCCATATAGGGTCACACACACACTCACACACACCTACAGAGCACTCACACTAGGCTTGTGGGAGAGGCATCCACACGACCACTGCCATACAAAATCACAAACGTGGTCACCAGAACACACACACACACAACTAACATACAAAACACCTATGGCCTTTGTTCTTACAGGCATGCATAATGGGACACACACACACACACACACACACACACACACACAAAAATATAGCACTCACACAAAGTCCCCAGCAGAGTCATCCACATTGGACACCGCCTAAGCAAAGTCAAACAGGTGGTCTTCCCAGCACACACATACACAACAAAGACACAACGACCAATCATCTTTTTTTTATAAGCATACACAATCACCTTTACAAACACACACACACACACACATACACACACACACACACACACACCACAGTAACATAGCAGTCACACAAGGCATCCGGGTGATTAATATTACGTGGCACTGCCCTCGGAATCTCACAAACGTGTTCTCTACAACCCAAAATGACACAACAAACACACGCACACACAAAGGGTTTCTTCTTATACACATTAACATAGAATCACTGACACACACACACCCAAAGACAATCACACACACAGCACTCACACTAGGTCTCCAGCAGAGGCCTCAACACACACATCCCCATAGAAATTCACAAACAAGGAACTCCAAACACACACAAACACCCATGGTATTTTTCTTACAGGCATGCACAATGAGCATCACACACACTACCCACACACAAACATAGTACTCACACAAGGTCTGCAGCACAGGCATCCACAATTGGACCAACCATAGCACACTCACAAGGTAGTCCCCACAAAACACACATACTCAAAAAACACACACAAACACCCAAGCACTTTTTCTTACAAGTATCCACAATGGGTCTCACACACAGACACACACAAACACACCACTGACACAAGGTCTCTGGCAGAGGAATCCACCCTTGGCACCGCGATAGCAAAGTCAAACAGGTGGTTCCCACAGCCCACACATACACAAAAACAAACAAACAAAGAAACAAACATTCAGCGTCTTTTTTCTGACAAGCCTCCACATTGAGCTTCACGCACACACGCTAACAGACACACAGCACACACACTAGCTTTGCAACACAGGTATCCACAATTGTCACCGCCATAGCAAACACACAAATGGGACCCACAGCCCTCACATACACAGCAGACACACACAAAACCATGGTCTTTTTCTTAGAGGCGTCCACATAGGACTGCACACACTCACAAACAGCATTCACACTAGTTCTGCAGCAGAGGCATCACACTAGGCACCGCCATTTCAAACGCAAAAATGAGGTCCCCACAACACACACAAACACAACAAATGCACACAAACACCCATGGACTTTTTCTGGCAGGCATCCACATAGGGCCTCACACACACACACACACACACACACACACACACACACACACACTAACTCACATAACGTCTCTGGAGGAAGCAACCACGAATGACCACGCCCTAAAAACCTCACAAATGTGGTCCACACAACACACAAGTACACAACAAAGACACACACACTTCATACTCCTTTACTTAGAGGCATACACAATGGGCCTCACCCAAATACACATGCACACAGACATATACACAGCACTCACTCTAGGTTTCCGGCAGAGGCATCCACGATTGGACCCACCCTAGCAAACTCACAAAGGTGGATGCCACATCACACACATACACAACAAACCCACACGAGCACAACCCATGGTCTTTTTCTTACAGGCATCCACTTAGGGCATCACACACACACCCACACACACATTCACACACTCAGCACTCACACAAACTCTCTGGCAGAGGCATTCACACTTAGACATGCCAGAACAAACTCACAAATGTGGTCCCCTCAGCACACATGTACACAACAAAGACACAGAAACTTCTAGCTCCTTTTCATAAAGGTAGAAACAAAAGGCCTCACCCAACACAACACACACACTCACACACACAGCACATACACTAGTCTCCAGCAGAGGCATCCACACTTGGCACTGTCTCACCCAATTCAAACAGGCGGTCCTCACAACCCACACATACACAACAAAGGCACACAAACACCCATAGTGTTTTCCTTACAGCCATATAGTATGGACCTCACGGAAACACACACACACACAAACACACTCACAAAGCAAACTTACACAGAGACAAGGCATTTGAGAGAGTAATTCACACTTTGCACTGCCCTCTCAGTCTCAGAAACATACTCTTGACAACACAAAAGAATACTACAAGCAGAAACACACCAGGGTGTTTAATTACAGCCATCCATATAGGGTCACACACACACTCACACACAGATAGACAGCATTCACACTAGGTTTGTGGGAGAGGAGTCCACACGACCACTGCCATACAAAATCACAAACGTGATCACCAGAACACACACACACACAACTAACATACAAAACACCTATGGCCTTTGTTCTTACAGGCATGCATAATGGGACACACACACACACACACACACACACACACACACACAAATATAGCACTCACACAAAGTCCCCAGCAGAGTCATCCACATTGGACACCGCCTAAGCAAAGTCAAACAGGTGGTCTTCCCAGCACACACATACACAACAAAGACACAACGACCAATCATCTTTTTTTTATAAGCATACACAATCACCTTTACAAACACACACACACACACACATACACACACACACACACACACACACCACAGTAACATAGCAGTCACACAAGGCATCCGGGTGATTAATATTACGTGGCACTGCCCTCGGAATCTCACAAACGTGTTCTCTACAACCCAAAATGACACAACAAACACACGCACACACAAAGGGTTTCTTCTTATACACATTAACATAGAATCACTGACACACACACACCCAAAGACAATCACACACACAGCACTCACACTAGGTCTCCAGCAGAGGCCTCAACACACACATCCCCATAGAAATTCACAAACAAGGAACTCCAAACACACACAAACACCCATGGTATTTTTCTTACAGGCATGCACAATGAGCATCACACACACTACCCACACACAAACATAGTACTCACACAAGGTCTGCAGCAGAGGCATCCACAATTGGACCAACCATAGCACACTCACAAGGTAGTCCCCACAAAACACACATACTCAAAAAACACACACAAACACCCAAGCACTTTTTCTTACAAGTATCCACAATGGGTCTCACACACAGACACACACAAACACACCACTGACACAAGGTCTCTGGCAGAGGAATCCACCCTTGGCACCGCGATAGCAAAGTCAAACAGGTGGTTCCCACAGCCCACACATACACAAAAACAAACAAACAAAGAAACAAACATTCAGCATCTTTTTTCTGACAAGCCTCCACATTGAGCTTCACGCACACACGCTAACAGACACACAGCACACACACTAGCTTTGCAACACAGGTATCCACAATTGTCACCGCCATAGCAAACACACAAATGGGACCCACAGCCCTCACATACACAGCAGACACACACAAAACCATGGTCTTTTTCTTAGAGGCGTCCACATAGGACTGCACACACTCACAAACAGCATTCACACTAGTTCTGCAGCAGAGGCATCACACTAGGCACCGCCATTTCAAACGCAAAAATGAGGTCCCCACAACACACACAAACACAACAAATGCACACAAACACCCATGGACTTTTTCTGGCAGGCATCCACATAGGGCCTCACACACACACACACACACACACACACACACACACACTAACTCACATAACGTCTCTGGAGGAAGCAACCACGAATGACCACGCCCTAAAAACCTCACAAATGTGGTCCACACAACACACAAGTACACAACAAAGACACACACACTTCATACTCCTTTACTTAGAGGCATACACAATGGGCCTCACCCAAATACACATGCACACAGACATATACACAGCACTCACTCTAGGTTTCCGGCAGAGGCATCCACGATTGGACCCACCCTAGCAAACTCACAAAGGTGGATGCCACATCACACACATACACAACAAACCCACACGAGCACAACCCATGGTCTTTTTCTTACAGGCATCCACTTAGGGCATCACACACACACCCACACACACATTCACACACTCAGCACTCACACAAACTCTCTGGCAGAGGCATTCACACTTAGACATGCCAGAACAAACTCACAAATGTGGTCCCCTCAGCACACATGTACACAACAAAGACACAGAAACTTCTAGCTCCTTTTCATAAAGGTAGAAACAAAAGGCCTCACCCAACACAACACACACACTCACACACACAGCACATACACTAGTCTCCAGCAGAGGCATCCACACTTGGCACTGTCTCACCCAATTCAAACAGGCGGTCCTCACAACCCACACATACACAACAAAGGCACACAAACACCCATAGTGTTTTCCTTACAGCCATATAGTATGGACCTCACGGAAACACACACACACACAAACACACTCACACAGCAAACTTACACAGAGACAAGGCATTTGAGAGAGTAATTCACACTTTGCACTGCCCTCTCAGTCTCAGAAACATACTCTTGACAACACAAAAGAATACTACAAGCAGAAACACACCAGGGTGTTTAATTACAGCCATCCATATAGGGTCACACACACACTCACACACAGATAGACAGCATTCACACTAGGTTTGTGGGAGAGGAGTCCACACGACCACTGCCATACAAAATCACAAACGTGATCACCAGAACACACACACACACAACTAACATACAAAACACCTATGGCCTTTGTTCTTACAGGCATGCATAATGGGACACACACACACACACACACACACACACACACACACAAATATAGCACTCACACAAAGTCCCCAGCAGAGTCATCCACATTGGACACCGCCTAAGCAAAGTCAAACAGGTGGTCTTCCCAGCACACACATACACAACAAAGACACAACGACCAATCATCTTTTTTTTATAAGCATACACAATCACCTTTACAAACACACACACACACACATACACACACACACACACACACACACCACAATAACATAGCAGTCACACAAGGCATCCGGGTGATTAATATTACGTGGCACTGCCCTCGGAATCTCACAAACGTGTTCTCTACAACCCAAAATGACACAACAAACACACGCACACACAAAGGGTTTCTTCTTATACACATTAACATAGAATCACTGACACACACACACCCAAAGACAATCACACACACAGCACTCACACTAGGTCTCCAGCAGAGGCCTCAACACACACATCCCCATAGAAATTCACAAACAAGGAACTCCAAACACACACAAACACCCATGGTATTTTTCTTACAGGCATGCACAATGAGCATCACACACACTACCCACACACAAACATAGTACTCACACAAGGTCTGCAGCAGAGGCATCCACAATTGGACCAACCATAGCACACTCACAAGGTAGTCCCCACAAAACACACATACTCAAAAAACACACACAAACACCCAAGCACTTTTTCTTACAAGTATCCACAATGGGTCTCACACACAGACACACACAAACACACCACTGACACAAGGTCTCTGGCAGAGGAATCCACCCTTGGCACCGCGATAGCAAAGTCAAACAGGTGGTTCCCACAGCCCACACATACACAAAAACAAACAAACAAAGAAACAAACATTCAGCATCTTTTTTCTGACAAGCCTCCACATTGAGCTTCACGCACACACGCTAACAGACACACAGCACACACACTAGCTTTGCAACACAGGTATCCACAATTGTCACCGCCATAGCAAACACACAAATGGGACCCACAGCCCTCACATACACAGCAGACACACACAAAACCATGGTCTTTTTCTTAGAGGCGTCCACATAGGACTGCACACACTCACAAACAGCATTCACACTAGTTCTGCAGCAGAGGCATCACACTAGGCACCGCCATTTCAAACGCAAAAATGAGGTCCCCACAACACACACAAACACAACAAATGCACACAAACACCCATGGACTTTTTCTGGCAGGCATCCACATAGGGCCTCACACACACACACACACACACACACACACACACACACACACTAACTCACACAACGTCTCTGGAGGAAGCAACCACGAATGACCACGCCCTAAAAACCTCACAAATGTGGTCCACACAACACACAAGTACACAACAAAGACACACACACTTCATACTCCTTTACTTAGAGGCATACACAATGGGCCTCACCCAAATACACATGCACACAGACATATACACAGCACTCACTCTAGGTTTCCGGCAGAGGCATCCACGATTGGACCCACCCTAGCAAACTCACAAACGTGGACGCCACATCACACACATACACAACAAACCCACACGAGCACAACCCATGGTCTTTTTCTTACAGGCATCCACTTAGGGCATCACACACACACCCACACACACATTCACACACTCAGCACTCACACAAACTCTCTGGCAGAGGCATTCACACTTAGACATGCCAGAACAAACTCACAAATGTGGTCCCCTCAGCACACATGTACACAACAAAGACACAGAAACTTCTAGCTCCTTTTCATAAAGGTAGAAACAAAAGGCCTCACCCAACACAACACACACACTCACACACACAGCACATACACTAGTCTCCAGCAGAGGCATCCACACTTGGCACTGTCTCACAAAATTCAAACAGGCGGTCCTCACAACCCACACATACACAACAAAGGCACACAAACACCCATGGTGTTTTCCTTACAGCCATATAGTATGGACCTCATGGAAACACACACACACACAAACACACTCACACAGCAAACTTACACAGACACAAGGCATCTGAGAGAGTAATTCACACTTTGCACTGCCCTCTCAGTCTCAGAAACATACTCTTGACAACACAAAAGAATACTACAAGCAGAAACACACCAGGGTGTTTAATTACAGCCATCCATATAGGGTCACACACACACTCACACACAGATAGACAGCATTCACACTAGGTTTGTGGGAGAGGAGTCCACACGACCACTGCCATACAAAATCACAAACGTGATCACCAGAACACACACACACACACAACTAACATACAAAACACCTATGGCCTTTGTTCTTACAGGCATGCATAATGGGACACACACACACACACACACACACACACACAAATATAGCACTCACACAAAGTCCCCAGCAGAGTCATCCACATTGGACACCGCCTAAGCAAAGTCAAACAGGTGGTCTTCCCAGCACACACATACACAACAAAGACACACAAAGACCCATCGTCTTTTTTTTATAAGCATACACAATCACCTTTACAAACACACACACACACACACACACACACACACACACACCACAGTAACATAGCAGTCACACAAGTCATCCGGGTGATTAATATTACGTGGCACTGCCCTCGGAATCTCACAAACGTGTTCTCTACAACCCAAAATGACACAGCAAACACACGCACACACAAAGGGTTTCTTCTTATACACATTAACATAGAATCACTGACACACACACACCCAAAGACAATCACACACACAGCACTCACACTAGGTCTCCAGCAGAGGCCTCAACACACACATCCCCATACAAATTCACAAACAAGGAACTCCAAACACACACAAACACCCATGGTATTTTTCTTACAGGCATGCACAATGAGCATCACACACACTACCCACACACAAACATAGTACTCACACAAGGTCTACAGCAGAGGCATCCACAATTGGACCAACCATAGCACACTCACAAGGTAGTCCCCACAAAACACACATACTCAAAAAACACACACAAACACCCAAGCACTTTTTCTTACAAGTATCCACAATGGGTCTCACACACAGACACACACAAACACACCACTGACACAAGGTCTCTGGCAGAGGAATCCACCCTTGGCACCGCGATAGCAAAGTCAAACAGGTGGTTCCCACAGCCCACACATACACAAACAAACAAACAAAGAAACAAACATTCAGCGTCTTTTTTCTGACAAGCCTCCACATTGAGCTTCACGCACACATGCTAACAGACACACAGCACACACACTAGCTTTGCAACACAGGTATCCACAATTGTCACCGCCATAGCAAACACACAAATGGGACCCACAGCCCTCACATACACAGCAGACACACACAAAACCATGGTCTTTTTCTTAGAGGCGTCCACATAGACTGCACACACTCACAAACAGCATTCACACTAGTTCTGCAGCATAGGCATCACACTAGGCAACGCCATTTCAAACGCAAAAATGAGGTCCCCACAACACACACAAACACAACAAATGCACACAAACACCCATGGACTTTTTCTGGCAGGCATCCACATAGGGCCTCACACACACACACACACACACACACACACACACACACACACACACACAAATATAGCACTCACACAAAGTCCCCAGCAGAGTCATCCACATTGGACACCGCCTAAGCAAAGTCAAACAGGTGGTCTTCCCAGCACACACATACACAACAAAGACACAACGACCAATCATCTTTTTTTTATAAGCATACACAATCACCTTTACAAACACACACACAAACACTCACACACACAAACACACACCCCCACAGTAATATAGCAGTCACACAAGGCATCCGGGTGATTAATATTACGTGGCACTGCCCTCGGAATCTCACAAACGTGTTCTCTACAACCCAAAATGACACAACAAACACACGCACACACAAAGGGTTTCTTCTTACACACATTAACATAGAATCACTGACACACACACACCCAAAGACAATCACACACACAGCACTCACACTAGGTCTCCAGCAGAGGCCTCAACACACACATCCCCATACAAATTCACAAACAAGGAACTCCAAACACACACAAACACCCATGGTATTTTTCTTACAGGCATGCACAATGAGCATCACACACACTACCCACACACAAACATAGTACTCACACAAGGTCTGCAGCACAGGCATCCACAATTGGACCAACCATAGCACACTCACAAGGTAGTCCCCACAAAACACACATACTCAAAAAACACACACAAACACCCAAGCACTTTTTCTTACAAGTATCCACAATGGGTCTCACACACAGACACACACAAACACACCACTGACACAAGGTCTCTGGCAGAGGAATCCACCCTTGGCACCGCGATAGCAAAGTCAAACAGGTGGTTCCCACAGCCCACACATACACAAAAACAAACAAACAAAGAAACAAACATTCAGCGTCTTTTTTCTGACAAGCCTCCACATTGAGCTTCACGCACACACGCTAACAGACACACAGCACACACACTAGCTTTGCAACACAGGTATCCACAATTGTCACCGCCATAGCAAACACACAAATGGGACCCACAGCCCTCACATACACAGCAGACACACACAAAACCATGGTCTTTTTCTTAGAGGCGTCCACATAGGACTGCACACACTCACAAACAGCATTCACACTAGTTCTGCAGCAGAGGCATCACACTAGGCACCGCCATTTCAAACGCAAAAATGAGGTCCCCACAACACACACAAACACAACAAATGCACACAAACACCCATGGACTTTTTCTGGCAGGCATCCACATAGGGCCTCACACACACACACACACACACACACACACACACACACACACACTAACTCACACAACGTCTCTGGAGGAAGCAACCACGAATGACCACGCCCTAAAAACCTCACAAATGTGGTCCACACAACACACAAGTACACAACAAAGACACACACACTTCATACTCCTTTACTTAGAGGCATACACAATGGGCCTCACCCAAATACACATGCACACAGACATATACACAGCACTCACTCTAGGTTTCCGGCAGAGGCATCCACGATTGGACCCACCCTAGCAAACTCACAAAGGTGGACGCCACATCACACACATACACAACAAACCCACACGAGCACAACCCATGGTCTTTTTCTTACAGGCATCCACTTAGGGCATCACACACACACCCACACACACATTCACACACTCAGCACTCACACAAACTCTCTGGCAGAGGCATTCACACTTAGACATGCCAGAACAAACTCACAAATGTGGTCCCCTCAGCACACATGTACACAACAAAGACACAGAAACTTCTAGCTCCTTTTCATAAAGGTAGAAACAAAAGGCCTCACCCAACACAACACACACACTCACACACACAGCACATACACTAGTCTCCAGCAGAGGCATCCACACTTGGCACTGTCTCACCCAATTCAAACAGGCGGTCCTCACAACCCACACATACACAACAAAGGCACACAAACACCCATGGTGTTTTCCTTACAGCCATATACTATGGACCTCACGGAAACACACACACACACAAACACACTCACACAGCAAACTTACACAGACACAAGGCATCTGAGAGAGTAATTCACACTTTGCACTGCCCTCTCAGTCTCAGAAACATACTCTTGACAACACAAAAGAATATTACAAGCAGAAACACACCAGGGTGTTTAATTACAGCCATCCATATAGGGTCACACACACACTCACACACAGATAGACAGCATTCACACTAGGTTTGTGGGAGAGGAGTCCACACGACCACTGCCATACAAAATCACAAACGTGATCACCAGAACACACACAGACACAACTAACATACAAAACACCTATGGCCTTTGTTCTTACAGGCATGTATAATGGGACACACACACACACACACACACACACACAAACACACAAATAGAGCACTCACACAAAGTCCCCAGCAGAGTCATCCACATTGGACACCGCCTAAGGAAAGTCAACAGGTGGTCTTCCCAGAACACACATACACAACAAAGACACACAAAGACCCATCGTCTTTTTTTTATAAGCATACACAATCACCTTTACAAACACACACACACACACACACACACACACACCACAGTAACATAGCAGTCACACAAGGCATCTGGGTGATTAATATTACGTGGCACTGCCCTCGGAATCTCACAAACGTGTTCTCTACAACCCAAAATGACACAACAAACACACGCACACACAAAGGGTTTCTTCTTATACACATTAACATAGAATCACTGACACACACACACCCAAAGACAATCACACACACAGCACTCACACTAGGTCTCCAGCAGAGGCCTCAACACACACATCCCCATACAAATTCACAAACAAGGAACTCCAAACACACACAAACACCCATGGTATTTTTCTTACAGGCATGCACAATGAGCATCACACACACTACCCACACACAAACATAGTACTCACACAAGGTCTGCAGCAGAGGCATCCACAATTGGACCAACCATAGCACACTCACAAGGTAGTCCCCACAAAACACACATACTCAAAAAACACACACAAACACCCAAGCACTTTTTCTTACAAGTATCCACAATGGGTCTCACACACAGACACACACAAACACACCACTGACACAAGGTCTCTGGCAGAGGAATCCACCCTTGGCACCGCGATAGCAAAGTCAAACAGGTGGTTCCCACAGCCCACACATACACAAAAACAAACAAACAAAGAAACAAACATTCAGCATCTTTTTTCTGACAAGCCTCCACATTGAGCTTCACGCACACACGCTAACAGACACACAGCACACACACTAGCTTTGCAACACAGGTATCCACAATTGTCACCGCCATAGCAAACACACAAATGGGACCCACAGCCCTCACATACACAGCAGACACACACAAAACCATGGTCTTTTTCTTAGAGGCGTCCACATAGGACTGCACACACTCACAAACAGCATTCACACTAGTTCTGCAGCAGAGGCATCACACTAGGCACCGCCATTTCAAACGCAAAAATGAGGTCCCCACAACACACACAAACACAACAAATGCACACAAACACCCATGGACTTTTTCTGGCAGGCATCCACATAGGGCCTCACACACACACACACACACACACACACACACACACACACTAACTCACATAACGTCTCTGGAGGAAGCAACCACGAATGACCACGCCCTAAAAACCTCACAAATGTGGTCCACACAACACACAAGTACACAACAACGACACACACACTTCATACTCCTTTACTTAGAGGCATACACAATGGGCCTCACCCAAATACACATGCACACAGACATATACACAGCACTCACTCTAGGTTTCCGGCAGAGGCATCCACGATTGGACCCACCCTAGCAAACTCACAAAGGTGGATGCCACATCACACACATACACAACAAACCCACACGAGCACAACCCATGGTCTTTTTCTTACAGGCATCCACTTAGGGCATCACACACACACCCACACACACATTCACACACTCAGCACTCACACAAACTCTCTGGCAGAGGCATTCACACTTAGACATGCCAGAACAAACTCACAAATGTGGTCCCCTCAGCACACATGTACACAACAAAGACACAGAAACTTCTAGCTCCTTTTCATAAAGGTAGAAACAAAAGGCCTCACCCAACACAACACACACACTCACACACACAGCACATACACTAGTCTCCAGCAGAGGCATCCACACTTGGCACTGTCTCACCCAATTCAAACAGGCGGTCCTCACAACCCACACATACACAACAAAGGCACACAAACACCCATAGTGTTTTCCTTACAGCCATATAGTATGGACCTCACGGAAACACACACACACACAAACACACTCACAAAGCAAACTTACACAGACACAAGGCATTTGAGAGAGTAATTCACACTTTGCACTGCCCTCTCAGTCTCAGAAACATACTCTTGACAACACAAAAGAATACTACAAGCAGAAACACACCAGGGTGTTTAATTACAGCCATCCATATAGGGTCACACACACACTCACACACAGATAGACAGCATTCACACTAGGTTTGTGGGAGAGGAGTCCACACGACCACTGCCATACAAAATCACAAACGTGATCACCAGAACACACACACACACAACTAACATACAAAACACCTATGGCCTTTGTTCTTACAGGCATGCATAATGGGACACACACACACACACACACACACACACACACACACACAAAAATATAGCACTCACACAAAGTCCCCAGCAGAGTCATCCACATTGGACACCGCCTAAGCAAAGTCAAACAGGTGGTCTTCCCAGCACACACATACACAACAAAGACACAACGACCAATCATCTTTTTTTTATAAGCATACACAATCACCTTTACAAACACACACACACACACACATACACACACACACACACACACACCACAGTAACATAGCAGTCACACAAGGCATCCGGGTGATTAATATTACGTGGCACTGCCCTCGGAATCTCACAAACGTGTTCTCTACAACCCAAAATGACACAACAAACACACGCACACACAAAGGGTTTCTTCTTATACACATTAACATAGAATCACTGACACACACACACCCAAAGACAATCACACACACAGCACTCACACTAGGTCTCCAGCAGAGGCCTCAACACACACATCCCCATAGAAATTCACAAACAAGGAACTCCAAACACACACAAACACCCATGGTATTTTTCTTACAGGCATGCACAATGAGCATCACACACACTACCCACACACAAACATAGTACTCACACAAGGTCTGCAGCACAGGCATCCACAATTGGACCAACCATAGCACACTCACAAGGTAGTCCCCACAAAACACACATACTCAAAAAACACACACAAACACCCAAGCACTTTTTCTTACAAGTATCCACAATGGGTCTCACACACAGACACACACAAACACACCACTGACACAAGGTCTCTGGCAGAGGAATCCACCCTTGGCATCGCGATAGCAAAGTCAAACAGGTGGTTCCCACAGCCCACACATACACAAAAACAAACAAACAAAGAAACAAACATTCAGCGTCTTTTTTCTGACAAGCCTCCACATTGAGCTTCACGCACACACGCTAACAGACACACAGCACACACACTAGCTTTGCAACACAGGTATCCACAATTGTCACCGCCATAGCAAACACACAAATGGGACCCACAGCCCTCACATACACAGCAGACACACACAAAAAAATGGTCTTTTTCTTAGAGGCATCCACATAGGACTGCACACACTCACAAACAGCATTCACACTAGTTCTGCAGCAGAGGCACCACACTAGGCACCGCCATTTCAAACGCAAAAATGAGGTCCCCACAACACACACAAACACAACAAATGCACACAAACACCCATGGACTTTTTCTGGCAGGCATCCACATAGGGCCTCACACACACACACACACACACACACACACACTAACTCACACAACGTCTCTGGAGGAAGCAACCACGAATGACCACGCCCTAAAAACCTCACAAATGTGGTCCACACAACACACAAGTACACAACAAAGACACACACACTTCATACTCCTTTACTTAGAGGCATACACAATGGGCCTCACCCAAATACACATGCACACAGACATATACACAGCACTCACTCTAGGTTTCCGGCAGAGGCATCCACGATTGGACCCACCCTAGCAAACTCACAAAGGTGGACGCCACATCACACACATACACAACAAACCCACACGAGCACAACCCATGGTCTTTTTCTTACAGGCATCCACTTAGGGCATCACACACACACCCACACACACATTCACACACTCAGCACTCACACAAACTCTCTGGCAGAGGCATTCACACTTAGACATGCCAGAACAAACTCACAAATGTGGTCCCCTCAGCACACATGTACACAACAAAGACACAGAAACTTCTAGCTCCTTTTCATAAAGGTAGAAACAAAAGGCCTCACCCAACACAACACACACACTCACACACACAGCACATACACTAGTCTCCAGCAGAGGCATCCACACTTGGCACTGTCTCACAAAATTCAAACAGGCGGTCCTCACAACCCACACATACACAACAAAGGCACACAAACACCCATGGTGTTTTCCTTACAGCCATATAGTATGGACCTCATGGAAACACACACACACACAAACACACTCACACAGCAAACTTACACAGACACAAGGCATCTGAGAGAGTACTTCACACTTTGCACTGCCCTCTCAGTCTCAGAAACATACTCTTGACAACACAAAAGAATACTACAAGCAGAAACACACCAGGGTGTTTAATTACAGCCATCCATATAGGGTCACACACACACTCACACACACCTACAGAGCACTCACACTAGGCTTGTGGGAGAGGCATCCACACGACCACTGCCATACAAAATCACAAACGTGGTCACCAGAACACACACAAACACAACTAACATACAAAACACCTATGGCCTTTGTTCTTACAGGCATGCAAAGTGGACACATACACACACACACACACAAACACACAAGTATAGCACTCACACTAAATCCCTAGCAAGTAATCCGATTTGACAGCGCCTAAGCAAAGGCAAAAAGGTGGTCTTCCCAGCACACACATTCACAACAAAGACACACAGAGACCAATGGTCTTTTTTATAAGCATACACCATGAGCTTCACAAACACACACACACACACACACACACACACACACACACACAGTAACATAGCACTAACACAAGGCATCCGGGTGAATAATCCTTATATGAGGCTGCCCTCTGAATCTCACAAACGTGTTCTCTACAACCCAAAATGACACAAAAAACACACGCACACACAAAGGGTTTTTTCTTACAGACATTAACATAGAATCACTGACACACACACACCCAAAGACAATCACACACACAGCACTCACACTAGGTCTCCGGCAGGGACCTCAAAACACACACCGCCATACAAATTCACAAACAAGGAACTCCAAACACACACAAACACCCATGGTATTTTTCTTACAGGCATGCACAATGAGCATCACACACACTACACACGCACAAACATAGTACTCACAAAGGTCTACAGCAGAGGCATCCACAATTTCACCAGTCGTAGCACACTCACAAAGGTAGTCCGCACAAAACACACATACACAAAAAACACACACAAACACCCCAGCACTTTTACTTACATGTATCCACGATGGATCTCACACACAGACACACACACACACAAACACACCACTGACACATGGTCTCTGGCAGAGGAGTCCACACTTGGCACCGCTATAGCAAAGTCAAACAGGTGGTTCCCACAGCCCACACATACACAAAAACAAACAAACAAAGAAACAAACATTCAGCGTCTTTTTTCTGACAAGCCTCCACATTGAGCTTCACACACACACGCTAACAGACACACAGCACACACACTAGCTTTGCAACACAGGTATCCACAATTGTCACCGCCATAGCAAACACACAAATGGGACCCACAGCCCTCACATACACAGCAGACACACACAAAACCATGGTCTTTTTCTTAGAGGCGTCCACATAGGACTGCACACACTCACAAACAGCATTCACACTAGTTCTGCAGCAGAGGCACCACACTAGGCACCGCCATTTCAAACGCAAAAATGAGGTCCCCACAACACACACAAACACAACAAATGCACACAAACACCCATGGACTTTTTCTGGCAGGCATCCACATAGGGCCTCACACACACACACACACACACACACACACACACACACACACTAACTCACATAACGTCTTTGGAGGAAGCAACCACGAATGACCACGCCCTAAAAACCTCACAAATGTGGTCCACACAACACACAAGTACACAACAAAGACACACACACTTCATACTCCTTTACTTAGAGGCATACACAATGGGCCTCACCCAAATACACATGCACACAGACATATACACAGCACTCACTCTAGGTTTCCGGCAGAGGCATCCACGATTGGACCCACCCTAGCAAACTCACAAAGGTGGATGCCACATCACACACATACACAACAAACCCACACGAGCACAACCCATGGTCTTTTTCTTACAGGCATCCACTTAGGGCATCACACACACACCCACACACACATTCACACACTCAGCACTCACACAAACTCTCTGGCAGAGGCATTCACACTTAGACATGCCAGAACAAACTCACAAATGTGGTCCCCTCAGCACACATGTACACAACAAAGACACAGAAACTTCTAGCTCCTTTTCATAAACAAAAGGCCTCACCCAACACAACACACACACTCACACACACAGCACATACACTAGTCTCCAGCAGAGGCATCCACACTTGGCACTGTCTCACCCAATTCAAACAGGCGGTCCTCACAACCCACACATACACAACAAAGGCACACAAACACCCATAGTGTTTTCCTTACAGCCATATAGTATGGACCTCACGGAAACACACACACACACAAACACACTCACAAAGCAAACTTACACAGACACAAGGCATTTGAGAGAGTAATTCACACTTTGCACTGCCCTCTCAGTCTCAGAAACATACTCTTGACAACACAAAAGAATACTACAAGCAGAAACACACCAGGGTGTTTAATTACAGCCATCCATATAGGGTCACACACACACTCACACACAGATAGACAGCATTCACACTAGGTTTGTGGGAGAGGAGTCCACACGACCACTGCCATACAAAATCACAAACGTGATCACCAGAACACACACACACACAACTAACATACAAAACACCTATGGCCTTTGTTCTTACAGGCATGCATAATGGGACACACACACACACACACACACACACACACACAAAAATATAGCACTCACACAAAGTCCCCAGCAGAGTCATCCACATTGGACACCGCCTAAGCAAAGTCAAACAGGTGGTCTTCCCAGCACACACATACACAACAAAGACACAACGACCAATCATCTTTTTTTTATAAGCATACACAATCACCTTTACAAACACACACACACACACACATACACACACACACACACACACACCACAGTAACATAGCAGTCACACAAGGCATCCGGGTGATTAATATTACGTGGCACTGCCCTCGGAATCTCACAAACGTGTTCTCTACAACCCAAAATGACACAACAAACACACGCACACACAAAGGGTTTCTTCTTATACACATTAACATAGAATCACTGACACACACACACCCAAAGACAATCACACACACAGCACTCACACTAGGTCTCCAGCAGAGGCCTCAACACACACATCCCCATAGAAATTCACAAACAAGGAACTCCAAACACACACAAACACCCATGGTATTTTTCTTACAGGCATGCACAATGAGCATCACACACACTACCCACACACAAACATAGTACTCACACAAGGTCTGCAGCAGAGGCATCCACAATTGGACCAACCATAGCACACTCACAAGGTAGTCCCCACAAAACACACATACTCAAAAAACACACACAAACACCCAAGCACTTTTTCTTACAAGTATCCACAATGGGTCTCACACACAGACACACACAAACACACCACTGACACAAGGTCTCTGGCAGAGGAATCCACCCTTGGCACCGCGATAGCAAAGTCAAACAGGTGGTTCCCACAGCCCACACATACACAAAAACAAACAAACAAAGAAACAAACATTCAGCGTCTTTTTTCTGACAAGCCTCCACATTGAGCTTCACGCACACACGCTAACAGACACACAGCACACACACTAGCTTTGCAACACAGGTATCCACAATTGTCACCGCCATAGCAAACACACAAATGGGACCCACAGCCCTCACATACACAGCAGACACACACAAAAAAATGGTCTTTTTCTTAGAGGCATCCACATAGGACTGCACACACTCACAAACAGCATTCACACTAGTTCTGCAGCAGAGGCACCACACTAGGCACCGCCATTTCAAACGCAAAAATGAGGTCCCCACAACACACACAAACACAACAAATGCACACAAACACCCATGGACTTTTTCTGGCAGGCATCCACATAGGGCCTCACACACACACACACACACACACACACACACTAACTCACACAACGTCTCTGGAGGAAGCAACCACGAATGACCACGCCCTAAAAACCTCACAAATGTGGTCCACACAACACACAAGTACACAACAAAGACACACACACTTCATACTCCTTTACTTAGAGGCATACACAATGGGCCTCACCCAAATACACATGCACACAGACATATACACAGCACTCACTCTAGGTTTCCGGCAGAGGCATCCACGATTGGACCCACCCTAGCAAACTCACAAAGGTGGACGCCACATCACACACATACACAACAAACCCACACGAGCACAACCCATGGTCTTTTTCTTACAGGCATCCACTTAGGGCATCACACACACACCCACACACACATTCACACACTCAGCACTCACACAAACTCTCTGGCAGAGGCATTCACACTTAGACATGCCAGAACAAACTCACAAATGTGGTCCCCTCAGCACACATGTACACAACAAAGACACAGAAACTTCTAGCTCCTTTTCATAAAGGTAGAAACAAAAGGCCTCACCCAACACAACACACACACTCACACACACAGCACATACACTAGTCTCCAGCAGAGGCATCCACACTTGGCACTGTCTCACAAAATTCAAACAGGCGGTCCTCACAACCCACACATACACAACAAAGGCACACAAACACCCATGGTGTTTTCCTTACAGCCATATAGTATGGACCTCATGGAAACACACACACACACAAACACACTCACACAGCAAACTTACACAGACACAAGGCATCTGAGAGAGTACTTCACACTTTGCACTGCCCTCTCAGTCTCAGAAACATACTCTTGACAACACAAAAGAATACTACAAGCAGAAACACACCAGGGTGTTTAATTACAGCCATCCATATAGGGTCACACACACACTCACACACACCTACAGAGCACTCACACTAGGCTTGTGGGAGAGGCATCCACACGACCACTGCCATACAAAATCACAAACGTGGTCACCAGAACACACACAAACACAACTAACATACAAAACACCTATGGCCTTTGTTCTTACAGGCATGCAAAGTGGACACATACACACACACACACACAAACACACAAGTATAGCACTCACACTAAATCCCTAGCAAGTAATCCGATTTGACAGCGCCTAAGCAAAGGCAAAAAGGTGGTCTTCCCAGCACACACATTCACAACAAAGACACACAGAGACCAATGGTCTTTTTTATAAGCATACACCATGAGCTTCACAAACACACACACACACACACACACACACACACACACAGTAACATAGCACTAACACAAGGCATCCGGGTGAATAATCCTTATATGAGGCTGCCCTCTGAATCTCACAAACGTGTTCTCTACAACCCAAAATGACACAAAAAACACACGCACACACAAAGGGTTTTTTCTTACAGACATTAACATAGAATCACTGACACACACACACCCAAAGACAATCACACACACAGCACTCACACTAGGTCTCCGGCAGGGACCTCAAAACACACACCGCCATACAAATTCACAAACAAGGAACTCCAAACACACACAAACACCCATGGTATTTTTCTTACAGGCATGCACAATGAGCATCACACACACTACACACGCACAAACATAGTACTCACAAAGGTCTACAGCAGAGGCATCCACAATTTCACCAGTCGTAGCACACTCACAAAGGTAGTCCGCACAAAACACACATACACAAAAAACACACACAAACACCCCAGCACTTTTACTTACATGTATCCACGATGGATCTCACACACAGACACACACACACACAAACACACCACTGACACATGGTCTCTGGCAGAGGAGTCCACACTTGGCACCGCTATAGCAAAGTCAAACAGGTGGTTCCCACAGCCCACACATACACAAAAACAAACAAACAAAGAAACAAACATTCAGCGTCTTTTTTCTGACAAGCCTCCACATTGAGCTTCACACACACACGCTAACAGACACACAGCACACACACTAGCTTTGCAACACAGGTATCCACAATTGTCACCGCCATAGCAAACACACAAATGGGACCCACAGCCCTCACATACACAGCAGACACACACAAAACCATGGTCTTTTTCTTAGAGGCGTCCACATAGGACTGCACACACTCACAAACAGCATTCACACTAGTTCTGCAGCAGAGGCACCACACTAGGCACCGCCATTTCAAACGCAAAAATGAGGTCCCCACAACACACACAAACACAACAAATGCACACAAACACCCATGGACTTTTTCTGGCAGGCATCCACATAGGGCCTCACACACACACACACACACACACACACACACACACACACACACACTAACTCACATAACGTCTTTGGAGGAAGCAACCACGAATGACCACGCCCTAAAAACCTCACAAATGTGGTCCACACAACACACAAGTACACAACAAAGACACACACACTTCATACTCCTTTACTTAGAGGCATACACAATGGGCCTCACCCAAATACACATGCACACAGACATATACACAGCACTCACTCTAGGTTTCCGGCAGAGGCATCCACGATTGGACCCACCCTAGCAAACTCACAAAGGTGGACGCCACATCACACACATACACAACAAACCCACACGAGCACAACCCATGGTCTTTTTCTTACAGGCATCCACTTAGGGCATCACACACACACCCACACACACATTCACACACTCAGCACTCACACAAACTCTCTGGCAGAGGCATTCACACTTAGACATGCCAGAACAAACTCACAAATGTGGTCCCCTCAGCACACATGTACACAACAAAGACACAGAAACTTCTAGCTCCTTTTCATAAACAAAAGGCCTCACCCAACACAACACACACACTCACACACACAGCACATACACTAGTCTCCAGCAGAGGCATCCACACTTGGCACTGTCTCACCCAATTCAAACAGGCGGTCCTCACAACCCACACATACACAACAAAGGCACACAAACACCCATGGTGTTTTCCTTACAGCCATATAGTATGGACCTCACGGAAACACACACACACACAAACACACTCACAAAGCAAACTTACACAGACACAAGGCATTTGAGAGAGTAATTCACACTTTGCACTGCCCTCTCAGTCTCAGAAACATACTCTTGACAACACAAAAGAATACTACAAGCAGAAACACACCAGGGTGTTTAATTACAGCCATCCATATAGGGTCACACACACACTCACACACAGATAGACAGCATTCACACTAGGTTTGTGGGAGAGGAGTCCACACGACCACTGCCATACAAAATCACAAACGTGATCACCAGAACACACACACACACAACTAACATACAAAACACCTATGGCCTTTGTTCTTACAGGCATGCATAATGGGACACACACACACACACACACACACACACACACACAAAAATATAGCACTCACACAAAGTCCCCAGCAGAGTCATCCACATTGGACACCGCCTAAGCAAAGTCAAACAGGTGGTCTTCCCAGCACACACATACACAACAAAGACACAACGACCAATCATCTTTTTTTTATAAGCATACACAATCACCTTTACAAACACACACACACACACACATACACACACACACACACACACACCACAGTAACATAGCAGTCACACAAGGCATCCGGGTGATTAATATTACGTGGCACTGCCCTCGGAATCTCACAAACGTGTTCTCTACAACCCAAAATGACACAACAAACACACGCACACACAAAGGGTTTCTTCTTATACACATTAACATAGAATCACTGACACACACACACCCAAAGACAATCACACACACAGCACTCACACTAGGTCTCCAGCAGAGGCCTCAACACACACATCCCCATAGAAATTCACAAACAAGGAACTCCAAACACACACAAACACCCATGGTATTTTTCTTACAGGCATGCACAATGAGCATCACACACACTACCCACACACAAACATAGTACTCACACAAGGTCTGCAGCAGAGGCATCCACAATTGGACCAACCATAGCACACTCACAAGGTAGTCCCCACAAAACACACATACTCAAAAAACACACACAAACACCCAAGCACTTTTTCTTACAAGTATCCACAATGGGTCTCACACACAGACACACACAAACACACCACTGACACAAGGTCTCTGGCAGAGGAATCCACCCTTGGCACCGCGATAGCAAAGTCAAACAGGTGGTTCCCACAGCCCACACATACACAAAAACAAACAAACAAAGAAACAAACATTCAGCATCTTTTTTCTGACAAGCCTCCACATTGAGCTTCACGCACACACGCTAACAGACACACAGCACACACACTAGCTTTGCAACACAGGTATCCACAATTGTCACCGCCATAGCAAACACACAAATGGGACCCACAGCCCTCACATACACAGCAGACACACACAAAACCATGGTCTTTTTCTTAGAGGCGTCCACATAGGACTGCACACACTCACAAACAGCATTCACACTAGTTCTGCAGCAGAGGCACCACACTAGGCACCGCCATTTCAAACGCAAAAATGAGGTCCCCACAACACACACAAACACAACAAATGCACACAAACACCCATGGACTTTTTCTGGCAGGCATCCACATAGGGCCTCACACACACACACACACACACACACACACACACTAACTCACACAACGTCTCTGGAGGAAGCAACCACGAATGACCACGCCCTAAAAACCTCACAAATGTGGTCCACACAACACACAAGTACACAACAAAGACACACACACTTCATACTCCTTTACTTAGAGGCATACACAATGGGCCTCACCCAAATACACATGCACACAGACATATACACAGCACTCACTCTAGGTTTCCGGCAGAGGCATCCACGATTGGACCCACCCTAGCAAACTCACAAACGTGGACACCACATCACACACATACACAACAAACCCACACGAGCACAACCCATGGTCTTTTTCTTACAGGCATCCACTTAGGGCATCACACACACACCCACACACACATTCACACACTCAGCACTCACACAAACTCTCTGGCAGAGGCATTCACACTTAGACATGCCAGAACAAACTCACAAATGTGGTCCCCTCAGCACACATGTACACAACAAAGACACAGAAACTTCTAGCTCCTTTTCATAAAGGTAGAAACAAAAGGCCTCACCCAACACAACACACACACTCACACACACAGCACATACACTAGTCTCCAGCAGAGGCATCCACACTTGGCACTGTCTCACCCAATTCAAACAGGCGGTCCTCACAACCCACATATACACAACAAAGGCACACAAACACCCATGGTGTTTTCCTTACAGCCATATAGTATGGACCTCACGGAAACACACACACACACAAACACACTCACACAGCAAACTTACACAGACACAAGGCATCTGAGAGAGTAATTCACACTTTGCACTGCCCTCTCAGTCTCAGAAACATACTCTTGACAACACAAAAGAATACTACAAGCAGAAACACACCAGGGTGTTTAATTACAGCCATCCATATAGGGTCACACACACACTCACACACACCTACAGAGCACTCACACTAGGCTTGTGGGAGAGGCATCCACACGACCACTGCCATACAAAATCACAAACGTGGTCACCAGAACACACACAAACACAACTAACATACAAAACACCTATGGCCTTTGTTCTTACAGGCATGCAAAGTGGACACATACACACACACACACACAAACACACAAGTATAGCACTCACACTAAATCCCTAGCAAGTAATCCGATTTGACAGCGCCTAAGCAAAGGCAAAAAGGTGGTCTTCCCAGCACACACATTCACAACAAAGACACACAGAGACCAATGGTCTTTTTTATAAGCATACACCATGAGCTTCACAAACACACACACACACACACACACACACACACACACACACACACAGTAACATAGCACTAACACAAGGCATCCGGGTGAATAATCCTTATATGAGGCTGCCCTCTGAATCTCACAAACGTGTTCTCTACAACCCAAAATGACACAAAAAACACACGCACACACAAAGGGTTTTTTCTTACAGACATTAACATAGAATCACTGACACACACACACCCAAAGACAATCACACACACAGCACTCACACTAGGTCTCCGGCAGGGACCTCAAAACACACACCGCCATACAAATTCACAAACAAGGAACTCCAAACACACACAAACACCCATGGTATTTTTCTTACAGGCATGCACAATGAGCATCACACACACTACACACGCACAAACATAGTACTCACAAAGGTCTACAGCAGAGGCATCCACAATTTCACCAGACGTAGCACACTCACAAAGGTAGTCCGCACAAAACACACATACACAAAAAACACACACAAACACCCCAGCACTTTTACTTACATGTATCCACGATGGATCTCACACACAGACACACACACACACAAACACACCACTGACACATGGTCTCTGGCAGAGGAGTCCACACTTGGCACCGCTATAGCAAAGTCAAACAGGTGGTTCCCACAGCCCACACATACACAAAAACAAACAAACAAAGAAACAAACATTCAGCGTCTTTTTTCTGACAAGCCTCCACATTGAGCTTCACACACACACGCTAACAGACACACAGCACACACACTAGCTTTGCAACACAGGTATCCACAATTGTCACCGCCATAGCAAACACACAAATGGGACCCACAGCCCTCACATACACAGCAGACACACACAAAACCATGGTCTTTTTCTTAGAGGCGTCCACATAGGACCGCACACACTCACAAACAGCATTCACACTAGCTCTGCAGCAGAGGCATCACACTAGGCACCGCCATAGCAAACTCAAAAATGAGGTCCCCACAACACACACAAACACAACAAATGCACACAAACACCCATGGATTTTCTCTGGCAGGCATCCACATAGGGCCTCACACACACACACACACACACACACACACACACACACACACTAACTCACACAACGTCTCTGGAGGAGGAAACCACAAATGACCACGCCCTAAAAACCTCACAAATGTGGTCCACACAACATACAAGTACACAACAAAGACACACACACTTCAAATACTTTACTTAGAGGCATACACAATGGGCCTCACCCAAATACACATGCACACAGACACATACACAGCACTCACTCTAGGTTTGCAGCAGAGGCATCCACAATTGTACCCACCCTAGCAAACTCAAAAAGGTGGACGCCACATCACACACGTACACAGCAAACACACACAAGCACAACCCATGGTCTTTTTCTTACAGGTATCCACTTAGGGCATCACACACACACACACATTCACACACACACAAAACTCACACAAGCTGTCTGGCAGAGGCATTCACACTCTGACATGCCAGAACAAACTCACAAATGTGGTCCCCTCAGCACACATATACACAACAAAGACACAGAAACTTCTAGCTCCTTTTCATAAAGGTAGAAACCAAAGGCCTCACCCAACACAACACACACACTCACACACACAGCACATACACTAGTCTACAGTAGAGGCATCCACACTTGGCACTGTCTCACCCAATTCAAACAGGCGGTCCCCACAACACACACATACACAACAAAGGCACACAAACACCCATCGCGTTTTACTTACAGCCATATAGTATGGACCTCTCAGAAACACACACACACACACACACACACACACACACAGCAAACTTACACAGACAGAAGGCATCTGAGAGATTAATTCACACTTTGCACTGCCCTTTCAGTATCAGAAACATACTCTTGACAACACAAAAGAATACTACAAGCAGAAACACGCAAGGGTGTTTAATTAGAGCCATCCATATAGGGTCACACACACACTCACACACACACACAGCACTCACGCTAGGTTTGTGGCATAGGCATCCACACAACACTGCCATGCAAAATCACAAACATACATACCAGAGCACGCACAAACACAACAAACATACAAAAGAACAATGGCCATTGTTCTTACAGGCATGCACAATGGGACACACACACACACACACACACACATACACACAAACATAACACTCATACAAGGTCCCCAGCAGAGACATCCACACTTTACACTGCCTTAGCAATGTCAAACAGGTGGTCCTCAGCAAAGTCATACGCAACAAGACACATAAAGACCCATGGTCTTTTTTTATAAGCATACACAATGAGCTTTACAAACACACACACACACACACACACACACACACACACAGAGGAACATAGCACTCACACAAGGCATCCGGGTGAATAATCCTTACATGGCACTTCCCTCGGAATCTGACAAACGTGTTCTCTACAACCCAAAATGACACAACAAACACACACACACACAAAGCGTTTCTTCTTACACACATTAACATAGAATCACAGATGCACACACACCCAAAGACAGTCACACACACAGCACTCACACTAGGTCTCCGGCAGAGGCCTCAACACACACACCGCCATACAAATTCACAAACAAGGAACTGCAAACACACACAAACACCCATGGTATTTTTCTTACAGGCATGCACAATGAGTCTTACACACACTACACACACACAAACATAGTACTCACACAAGGTCTACAGCAGAGGCTTCCACAATTGGACCAGCCGTAGCACACTCACAAGGTAGTCCCCACAAAACACACATACACAAAAAACACACAGAAACACCCAAGAACATTTTCTTACAAGTATCCACAATGGGTCTCACACACAGACACACACACACACACAAACACACCACTGACACAAGGTCTCTGGCAGAGGCAACCACAATGACCACGCCCTAAGAAACCACAATGGGCCTCACATACACACAGACACACAGACACACAAACATACCACTGACACAAGGTCTCCAGCAGAGGAATCCACACTTGGCACTGCTATAGCAAAGTCAAACAGGTGGTTCTCATGCCCACACATAAACAAAAACAAACAAACATTTAGCGTCTTTTTTCTGACAAGCCAAGACATACAGTTTCACACACACACACAGACACACAGCACACACACTAGGTTTGCAAACAAGCATCCACAATTAGCACCACCATAGCGAAGACACAAATGTGACCCATAACACACACGTACACAACAGACACACACAAAAACCATGGTCTTTTTCTTAGAGGCATCCACATAGGACCGCACACACTAACACAGAGTATTCACACTAGCTCTGCAGCACATGCATCACACTAGGCACTGCCATAGAAAACTCAAAAATGAGGTCCCACAACACACACAAACACAACAAACACACACAAACACCGATGGTCTTTTTCTTGCAGGCATCCACATAGGGCCTCACACACACACACACATACACACACACACACACACACACACACTAACGCACTCAATGTCTCTGGCGGATGCAACTACAAATAACCACACCCTAAAAAACTCACAAATGTGGTCCACACAACACACAAGTACACAACAAAGATACACAAACTTCATACTCCTTTACTTATAGGCATACACAATTGGCCTCACACAAATACACATGCACACAGACACTTATTCAGGACTCACACTAGGTTTTGGCTGAGGTATCCACAATTGTACCCGCACTAGCAAACTCACAAAATTGGACCCCAGATCACACACATACACAACAAACACACACAAGCACAACCCATGGTCTTTTTCTTACACGCATCCACTTAGGGTCTCACACACACACACACACACACATTCACACACACAGCACTCACACAGGCTCTCTGGCAGAGGCATTACACTTGGACATGCTGGAGCAAACTCACAAATGTGGTCCCCACAGCACACATATACACAACAAAGACGCACAATCTTAATGCTCATTTTCTTATAGGTATAAACAATGGGCCTCACCCAGAAGACACACACACACACAGAAACTTAATACACACATAATGCAACTAGGAGAGAAATCCACACTTTGCACCATTCTCTCAAACTCAGAAACGTGTTTTGACAACACAAAAGTGCAGAACAAGCAGACACACACCCAGGGTTTTTAGTTACAGCCATCCATACAGGTCACACACACTCACACACACACACACACACAGCACTCACACTAGGTTTGTGGTGGAGGCATCAAACTACCACCACCATGCAAACTCACAAACAAGGTCACCAAAACACAAACAAAGACAACAAACACACACAACACCAATGGCCTTTGTTCTTACAGGAATGCACAATTGGACATACACACAAACACACACACACACACCACTGACCCCAGGTCTCCGGCAGAAGTATCCACATTTGGCACTGACTTAGGAAAGTCTAACAGGTGGTCTCCAGAACACACACACACACAAATGGTTTTTTTCTTAAAGGCATGCACATAGGCCCTCACTAACACACACACACACACACACACACACACACACACACACAGCACTCACTGAAGGTGTCCAGCAGAGGCATCCACACTTGAACATGCCCTACAAATTCACAACATGTTACCCACAACAATCACGTCCAAGCAAAGACACACAAACTTCATGCTCTTTTTCTTATAGGCATACACAATAGGCCTC
>NC_142163.1:9157574-9165074 GCF_024610735.1 Ursus americanus | reverse complement strand
CACACACACACACACACTGTCACACTCGAACACAGCACTCACACTGGGCCTCGGCAGAGCCATCAACACTTTGAACTGCCCTAACATACTCACAAACGTTTTCCCGACACACACATACAC
The DNA here is from genome assembly GCF_024610735.1 of Ursus americanus. Lineage (NCBI taxonomy): Eukaryota > Metazoa > Chordata > Mammalia > Carnivora > Ursidae > Ursus > Ursus americanus. The sequence continues at coordinate 9,164,954 of NC_142163.1, read as the reverse complement.
AAGGAACACACACAAACACCCATTGAGTTTTTCTTACAGGCGTACACAGGGGGTTCTGAAACACACACAGACACACACACACTATCACACTCACAACACAGCCCTCACACTGGGTCTCCAACACTGCCGTCAACACTTGGAACTGCTTTAACATAATCACAAACATGGTCCTGACACACACATATACAAATAACACACACAAACACCCATCGACTTTCTCTTGCAGGCATACACAATGGTTTCCTGCAAACACACACACACACACACACACACACAAAAGTCACACTCACGACAGAGCACTCACATTGGATCTCCAGCAGAGCCATTAACACTTGGAATTACCTTAACGTATTCACAAACGTGATCCCGAAACACACATGCAGAAGAATCACACAAAAACACCCTACGACTTTTGCTTACAGACATACACAATGGTATCCAGCAAAACACACACACACACACACACACATACACTATCACACGCACAACACAGCACCCACACTGGGTCCCCGGCATAGCCATCAACAGTTGGAACTGCCCTAACATACTCACAAACGTGGTCCAGACACACACATACAGAAGAAACACATACAAACTCCCATTGACTTTTACTTACAGTCATGCACAATGGTTTCCGCAAACACACACACACACACTATCACACTCACAACACAGCATTCACACTGGCACTTGAATCTGCCCTAACATACAAACAAACGTGGTCCCGACACACACATACACAAGAAACACACACAAACACCCATCAACTTTTTGTTACAGGCAGACAGAGTGGGGTTTCCCCAAACACACACACACACACATACACACACACACACACTGTCACACTAACAGCACAGTATGCGCACTGGGTCTCGGCGGAGCCATCAACACTTGGAACTACCCTAACATACAAACGTTTTCCCGACACACACATACACAACAAATACACACAAACACCCACCGACTTTTTCTTACAGGCATACACAATGGTTTCCCGCGAACACACACACACACACAGTCACACTTACAACACAGCACTCACAATGGGTATCCAGCAGAACCATCAACACTTGGAACTGCCCTAAAATATTGACAAATGTGGTCGCGACACACACATACACATGAAACTCACACAAACATCCATCGACTTATTCTTACAGGCATACACAATGTTTTCCCGCCAACACAAACACACACAAAAACACACACTGCCACACTCACAACACAGCATTCACACTGGCACTTGGAACTGCCACAACATACTCACATACGTGGTCCCGACACACACATACACAAGAAACACACACAAACACCCATCGACTTTTTCTTAGAAGCATACACTGTGGGGTTCCCCCAAACACACACACACAGAGAGACACACACACACACACTGTCACACTCACAACACAGCACTCTCACTGGGTCTCCAGCAGAGCCATCAACACTTGGAACTGCCCAAACATATTCACAAATGTGGTCCCGACACACACATACAGAAGAAACACACACAAACACCCATCGAATTTTTCTTATAGGCATACAGACTGGTTTCCTGCAAACACACATACAGACACGCACACACACTGTCACACTCACAACACACACTCACACTGCATATCCAGCAAACTCATGAACACTTGGAACTGCCCTCACACATTCACAAATGTGGATCTGAAACACAATGTGCAAGAACACAGAAATACACCCATCGACTTTTTCATAGAGGCATACACAATGGTTACCCGAAAACACACACACACACACACACACACACTCTCACACTCACAACACAGCACTCACTCTGTACCTCGGCAGAGACATCAACACTTGGAACTGCCCTAACATACTCACAAACGTTTTCCCGACACACACATACACAAGAAACACACACAAACACCCATTGAGTTTTTCTTACAGGCGTACACAGGGGGTTCTGAAACACACACAGACACACACACACTATCACACTCAAAACACAGCACTCACACTGGGTCTCCAACACAGCCGTCAACACTTGGAACTGCTTTAACATAATCACAAACATGGGCCTGACACACACATATACAAATAACACACACAAACACCCATCGACTTTTTCTTGCAGGCATACACTATGGTTACCTGCAAACACACACACACACACACACACACACAAAAGTCACACTCACGACAGGGCACTCACATTGGATCTCCAGCATAGCCATTAACACTTGGAATTACCTTAACATATTCACAAACGTGGTCCCGAAACACACATGCAGAAGAAACACACAAAAACACCCTACGAGTTTTTTTTACTGACATACACAATGGTATCCAGCAAAACACACACACACACACACACATACACTATCACACGCACAACACAGCACTCACACTGGGTCCCCGGCATAGCCATCAACAGTTGGAACTGCCCTAACATACTCACAAACGTGGTCCCGACACACACATACACAAGAAACACACACAAACTCCCATTGACTTTTACTTACAGTCATGCACAATGGTTTCCGCAAACACACACACACACTATCACACTCACAACACAGCATTCACACTGGCACTTGAATCTGCCCTAACATACAAACAAACGTGGTCCCGAATAACACATACACAAGAAACACACACAAACACCCATCAACTTTTTGTTACAGGCAGACAGAGTGGGGTTTCCCCAAACACACACACGCACACACACACACTGTCACACTAACAACACAGTACGCACACTGGGCCTCGGCAGAGCCATCAACACTTGGAACTTCCCTAACATACTCACAAACGTTTTCCCGATACACACATACACAAGAAACACACACAATACACCCATCGACTTTTTCTTACAGGCATACACAATGGTTTCCCGCGAACACACACACACACACTGTCACACTTACAACACAGCACTCACAATGGGTATCCAACAGAAACATCAACACTTGGAACTGCCCTAAAATATTGACAAATGTGGCCGCGACACCCGCATACACATCAAACTCACACAAACATCCATCAACTTATTCTTACAGGCATACACAATGTTTTCCCGCCAACACAAACACACACAGAAACACACACTGCCACACTCAGAACACAGCACTCTCACTGGGTCTCCAGCAGAGCCATCAACACTTGGAACTGCCCTAACATATTCACAAATGTGGTCCCGACACACACATACAGAAGAAACACACACAAACACCCATCGAATTTTTCTTATAGGCATACAGACTGGTTTCCTGCAAACACACACACAGACACGCACACACACTGTCACACTCACAACACACACTCACACTGCATATCCAGCAAACTCATGAACACTTGGAACTGCCCTCACACACTCACAAATGTGGATCTGAAACACAATACACAAGAACACACAAATACACCCATCGACTTTTTCATACAGGCATACACAATGGTTACCCGAAAACACACACACACACACACACACACACTCTCACTCTCACAACACAGCACTCACTCTGTACCTCGGCAGAGACATCAACACTTGGAACTGCCCTAACATACTCACAAACGTTTTCCCAACTCGGACATACACAAGAAACACACAAACACCCATCGACATTTTTTTACAGGCATACACAATGGTTTCCCGCAAACACACACGCACACACACTATCACACTCACAACACAGCACTCACAGTGTGTATCCAGCAGAGCCATCAACACTTGGAACTGCCCTAACATACTCACAAACGCGGTCTCGACACACACATACACAAGAAACTCACACAAATACCCATCGATTTATTCTTACGGGCATACACAATGGTTTCCCGCAAACACACACACACCCACACACGCACACACACTGTCCCCCTGACAACGCAGCACTCACACTGGATCTCCAGCACAGCCATGAACACTTGGAACTGCCCTGACACCCTGACAGACGTGGTCCCCAAACTCACATACAGAAGAAACACACACAAACACCCATCGACTTTTTCATACAGGCATACTCAATGGTTTCCCTTAGACTAACACACACACACACACACACACAGTCACACTCGCAACACAGCACTCACACTGGGCCTCGGCAGAGACATCAACACTTGGAACTGCCCTAACATACTCACAAACGTTTTCCCAACACACACATACACAGGAAACACACACAAACACCCATTGAGTTTTTCTTACAGGCGTACACAGGGGGTTCTGAAACACACACAGACACACACACACTATCACACTCACAACACAGCACTCACACTCGGTCTCCAACAAAGCCGTCAACACTTGGAACTGCTTTAACATAATCACAAACATGGTCCTGACACACACATATACAAATAACACACACAAACACCCATCGACTTTTTCTTAGAAGCATACACTGTGGGGTTCCCCCAAACACACACACACACACACAGAGACACACACACACACACTGTCACACTCACAACACAGCACTCACACTGGGTCTCCAGCAGAGCCATCAACACTTGGAACTGCCCTAACATATTCACAAATGTGGTCCCGACACACACATACAGAAGAAACACACACAAACACCCATCAAATTTTTCTTATAGGCATACAGACTGGTTTCCTGCAAACACACACACAGACACGCACACACACTGTCACACTCACAACACACACTCACACTGGATATCCAGCAAACTCATGAACACTTGGAACTGCCCTCACACACTCACAAATGTGGATCTGAAACACAATACACAAGAACACACAAATACACCCATCGACTTTTTCATACAGGCATACACAATGGTTACCCGATGACACACACACACACACACACACACACACACTCTCACACTCACAACACAGCACTCACTCTGTACCTCGGCAGAGACATCAACACTTGGAACTGCCCTAACATACTCACAAACGTTTTCCCAACTCGGACATACACAAGAAACACACAAACACCCATCGACATTTTTTTACAGGCGTACACAATGGTTTCCCGCAAACACACACGCACACACACTATCACACTCACAACACAGCACTCACAGTGCGTATCCAGCAGAGCCATCAACACTTGGAACTGCCCTAACATACTCACAAACGGGGTCTCGACACACACATACACAAGAAACTCACACAAACACCCATCGATTTATTCTTACGGGCATACACAATGGTTTTCCGCAAACACACACACACCCACACACGCACACACTCTGTCCGCCTGACAACGCAGCACTCACACTGGATCTCCAGCACAGCCATGAACACTTGGAACTGCCCTGACACACTGACAGACGTGGTCCCCAAACTCACATACAGAAGAAACACACACAAACACCCATCGACTTTTTCATACAGGCATACTCAATGGTTTCCCTTAAACTAACACACACACACACACACACACACTGTCACACTCGCAACACAGCACTCACACTGGGCCTCGGCAGAGCCATCAACACTTTGAACTGCCCTAACATACTCACAAATGTTTTCCCGACACACACATACACAAGAAACACACAAACACCCATCGACATTTTCTTACAGGCGTACACAATGGTTTCCCGCGAACACACACACACACACTGTCACACTTACAACACAGCACTCACAATGGGTATCCAACAGAAACATCAACACTTGGAACTGCCCTAAAATATTGACAAATGTGGCCGCGACACCCGCATACACATCAAACTCACACAAACATCCATCAACTTATTCTTACAGGCATACACAATGTTTTCCCGCCAACACAAACACACACAGAAACACACACTGCCACACTCAGAACACAGCACTCTCACTGGGTCTCCAGCAGAGCCATCAACACTTGGAACTGCCCTAACATATTCACAAATGTGGTCCCGACACACACATACAGAAGAAACACACACAAACACCCATCGAATTTTTCTTATAGGCATACAGACTGGTTTCCTGCAAACACACACACAGACACGCACACACACTGTCACACTCACAACACACACTCACACTGCATATCCAGCAAACTCATGAACACTTGGAACTGCCCTCACACACTCACAAATGTGGATCTGAAACACAATACACAAGAACACACAAATACACCCATCGACTTTTTCATACAGGCATACACAATGGTTACCCGAAAACACACACACACACACACACACACACTCTCACTCTCACAACACAGCACTCACTCTGTACCTCGGCAGAGACATCAACACTTGGAACTGCCCTAACATACTCACAAACGTTTTCCCAACACAGACATACACAAGAAACACACAAACACCCATCGACATTTTCTTACAGGCGTACACAATGGTTTCCCGCAAACACACACGCACACACACTATCACACTCACAACACAGCACTCACAGTGTGTATCCAGCAGAGCCATCAACACTTGGAACTGCCCTAACATACTCACAAACGCGGTCTCGACACACACATACACAAGAAACTCACACAAACACCCATCGATTTATTCTTACGGGCATACACAATGGTTTCCCGCAAACACACACACACCCACACACGCACACACACTGTCCCCCTGACAACGCAGCACTCACACTGGATCTCCAGCACAGCCATGAACACTTGGAACTGCCCTGACACCCTGACAGACGTGGTCCCCAAACTCACATACAGAAGAAACACACACAAACACCCATCGACTTTTTCATACAGGCATACTCAATGGTTTCCCTTAGACTAACACACACACACACACACAGTCACACTCGCAACACAGCACTCACACTGGGCCTCGGCAGAGCCATCAACAGTTGGAACTGCCCTAACATACTCACAAACGTTTTCCCAACACACACATACACAGGAAACACACACAAACACCCATTGAGTTTTTCTTACAGGCGTACACAGGGGGTTCTGAAACACACACAGACACACACACACTATCACACTCACAACACAGCACTCACACTCGGTCTCCAACAAAGCCGTCAACACTTGGAACTGCTTTAACATAATCACAAACATGGTCCTGACACACACATATACAAATAACACACACAAACACCCATCGACTTTTTCTTAGAAGCATACACTGTGGGGTTCCCCCAAACACACACACACACACACAGAGACACACACACACACACTGTCACACTCACAACACAGCACTCACACTGGGTCTCCAGCAGAGCCATCAACACTTGGAACTGCCCTAACATATTCACAAATGTGGTCCCGACACACACATACAGAAGAAACACACACAAACACCCATCAAATTTTTCTTATAGGCATACAGACTGGTTTCCTGCAAACACACACACAGACACGCACACACACTGTCACACTCACAACACACACTCACACTGGATATCCAGCAAACTCATGAACACTTGGAACTGCCCTCACACACTCACAAATGTGG